>NC_065447.1:38610104-38910104 GCF_917563875.1 Diabrotica virgifera virgifera | reverse complement strand
TTAAATGGCAACACTGTCATTTTGATAGCTAATTTGATAGGGTTTGTAAAGTTATACATAACTGCAAAATATCAAATTTTTATTCTCTACCATTTACAAGATAATAGAAAATAACAAAGTTATATCTGTAATTTGGAATATATTCAATAATTAAAATACTAACTGTTTTTTTGAAAAATGCTCAGACCCGTCGATTAGTATATCAAATTGTCCTTTTTGACATATAATAATAATGTATACAGGGTGTCCCAATTTAGAGATATGACGTCATCGTTGATTTTCTTAAATGGCAACACTGTCATTTTGATAGCTATTTTGATAGGGTGTGTAAAGTTATACATAACTGCAAAATTTCAAATTTGTATTCTCTACCATTTAGATGATAATAAAAAATAACAAAGTTATGAAAAAGAAGTAATCAACTAATAATTGAATTTAATTATTTCAATAAATTAAGCAAAAACTCATAATGTTGCCCTCAATTATTGTCAAATTGTCAATGGGCAACGTTATGAGCATTTGCTTAATTGAAATAAATAAATTCAATTATTATTTGATTACTTCTTGTTCTTCATAACTTTGTTATTTTTTATTATCTTGTAAATGGTAGGGAATAAAATTTTGAAATTTTTCAGATGTGTATAACTTTACACACGCTATCAAAATAGCTATCAAAATGATAGTGTTGCCATTTAAGAAAATCAACGATGACGTCATATCTCTAAATTGGGACACCCTGTATACATTATTATTATATGTCAAAAATGACAATTTGATATACTAATCGACGGGTCTGAGCATTTTTCAAAAAAACAGTTAGTATTTTAATTATTGAATATATTCCAAATTACAGATATAACTTTGTTATTTTCTATTATCTTGTAAATGGTAGAGAATAAAAATTTGATATTTTGCAGTTATGTATAACTTTACAAACCCTATCAAATTAGCTATCAAAATGACAGTGTTGCCATTTAAGAAAATCGACGATGACGTCATATCTCTAAATTGGGACACCCTGTATACATTTTTATTGAATGTCAAAAAGGACAATTTGAAATACTAATCGACGGGTCTGAGCATTTTCCAAAAAAACAATTAGTATTTGAGATATTGAATTTATTCCACTTTACAGACTCTCTCTGTATAAAAGACAGGTTGTTTTTAGAACTCTTTAGCGACGCATTCGTATAATATAAGATTTGTGGATTACCGTCGAAGGCTGACATGATCAATAAAAAAAAATGTATTTGTTAACTTTTCTAGTGACTTTCTGAGGTGTGAATCTGTCTTTTTAGTTTACTCCTCTTGGTTAAAAAATAAACTATAGTAAAATCGTATATCAATCGACGCAAAGTTGCAGGAATGTTTCAATTATCGACTTGCAGTTCTACTTTAAGTGAAAACCTTGGACTTAGTTGTCCAATTACGACTTCGTCTAATAGGACGAAAAAAAGGCACATTGAAAAAAAAAACTAGGCAGCCATGTCTATACATCTTTATATTCGTGGTCAGACGGACAGACAGCCTATGTCAAATTTCTCACCTTTAGTACCATCCTTGGATTATACACTTTCATTTGACACCACATTTGTCATTCTACCTGGTATAGTGACGGAGGAGTTATATTCGCGGTCGGACGGACAGACGGACAGACAGCCTATGTCAAATTCTCACCTTTAGTACCATCCTTGGATTAAGCTTTCATTTGACACCTCATTTGTCATGGTATAATGATGGAGAAGTAAACGTTCTTATAAAATTATTCTATTATTCTTGTAGGTACATTTAACATTGATTGAAATTATGAAAGATATAAAGAAAGGAGTATGGCAACACTGTGATGCACAAACATAAGAATCAGCTGTGGGTTACATAGGGCGCACTAATATCCAAGCTGTTGTCCCTAAACTGCGGTATACTGCAGCTCTGTTTTGTAAAAAGTGGCATCCTGCAGCTCTGTTTGCTGTTTCGAGCTTTCTGTAGCTAGACAGTTTGGTGCCTAGATATTTAAACTCCATCACTTGTTCTAATTATCTAAACTTCTAGCTCCAATTTACATCTTAGTAGATTTGCTGTTATAGCTATTCATTTTGCCGTTGTTGTTATGACGTACATTGTAAATCATCCACACTTTGAGTACGCGTCGTCTGCGTTATTTTAAGTTGTTTTTCTCCCATTTGGTACCCGTTTTTTGTTCTCAATTTTTTATTTTCTCATCTACGATCAGAATAAACAACACAAAGCTCCTTAGGGAGTCTGCCTATCTTATCTCCTAACCAGCTTCAATTGGGTCAGTTAGTTCTTCTTCTACTTTTACTTTTATTGTGTTGTTCTGGTAGATATTTTCGACCGTTTTCATTATTCCTAGAACTATCTCTTGTATACCGTAATGCCTTCTTGACCCTGTCTAATGCTTCTTTCTTCTTCTTCTTCTTGATGTGCTTATCCGTGACGAATGTTGGCGATCATGATTAACCAGGATGTTCTTCTACGTGCTGGACCTGCTTTAAAAATATTTTTCCTTGCAGGATGGCTTGTAGGAGGGCATATCGGGTTACATTCCGCAAAATATGCCTTCTTAAGATCCACGAAACATAAATATGCCGATATTTTGTATTCTAATTATTTCTCTTGCACTTGCCTCATTATAAATATAGCGTAGGTGCATGATCTTCCCTAAAACCTTCTATAGCTTCTAACCTAAAGCAAATGATGAAGGTGGCCGTCCCTCTCTCTGCGTACCTGCACCCTACCAACAGCCTACCACTACCATCAATGCCAGCTGGAGATTCATCTCTTTTTCATTATATATGTTACAGTTCAAGTTGATTCTCAGTTAGAGTTGACTTTTCCTAGTTCGAGTCAACTTCAACTGAAACGAGCAGTAAAAGTTGATTTGAAAAATTTAAATCAACTTTTTCTAGTTGAAGTTGACTCTTCCTAACTCTTGTTAGTATAAGTAGATTATACAATTTATACGAGTATAATCTCACGTGCACTTTTGATGAGTGTGCGTCTCTTTGTTTTGACCGTTTCAACTACTTATTAGTCCAGGCTGTAACGTCGCCCTCGTTAGGTAAATTATTCTAATTCAATTTTTTTGCACAAACTTACTCAAACAAATACATCCTTATAACAAATAAACAGTATCAGGCGGTACCGCGGTCGAAAAATTGTTTAACCAACTTTTGTTAACCAAATTCACAAAAATAATTCTTATCTACTCTACCTCATATTATGTATAAGTTTTAATTGTGTGAAAATTGTAAATATAGATAGCAGTACATGAAGGGTTTAAAGTGTGCCTGAAGTAATAATGTATTTTAAATGGGATTTACTTTTTCGCACTGTTTTTTAGCACACTTTCATATAATCAAATATCCTTAACTTTCGCCTTGTCATGGTGTTGACATGTGAGAAATAAATTACAAAAAAAGTTTTGACAGTTTTGTGGTTTGACAGAAGTTTGAATTTTTAACTGTCAAAGTTCTAAAAAATTGTAAAATAGGAATGTACTCCAGTGACAAAGAGTTGCAGTTTTTTTATTTGTTTTTTGGTAGATAAAATATTGTATGAAACTGTGCGTGAAGTACTTTTTGCGCACTTAGGCGATGTATAGCACTCGGCCTGCTCGTGCTCTAAACATCGCGTGCGTGCGCAAAAAGCATACTTCACGAACTGTTTTATAAATAACTAAGTATTTCACTCCGGATAAATTTTTTTAGATTATTTTGGTCATTCGGAGCAAAAAAGGTCTCTTGTGATTTTTCTCTAAAATTTTCGAGTTATACGCGATTTAAAATTTGAAAAATGCGAAATGCATCATTTTTAAGGATTAAGAACTCGATTAAAAACTATTATTATGAAAGTCAGAAAGTCATCTAATCAAAGTTTAAAGCCCCCCCTACAAGATCCTGAAGAAATTTTTGTCATTATTTTATTACTAAGCTGTTATTTTTAATTATCAACAATGAGCGCTAAAAGCGCATTGAGGCGGCGGTCAATGTGAGTGCGAGTAAGATCCTCCATTCCGACCGTCCAATGGTGCATCTCAGTCGCACTCACATTGACAGCCGCCTCAATACGCTCCCAGCGCTCATTGTTAATAATTAAAAATAACAGCTTAGTAATACAATAATGACAAATATTTCTTCAGTACCCTGTAGGGGGGTCGTTAAAATTTGATTTGGTGACTTTCTGACTTTCATAATAATAATTTTTAACTGAGTTATTAAGCCTTGAAAATGGTCATTTTCGCATTTTTCAAATATTAAATCGCGTATAACTCAAGAACAATAAATTTTACAGAAAAATCACAAAAGACCTCTTTTACTCCGAATGACCCAAATTAATGATGTAAAAAAAATGTCCGAAGTGAATTTTTTTTGTGAATTTGTTTAAAAAAAATTATTTAAACAATTTTTCGATTACGGTACCACCTGACACCCTGTGGATTCGTTATAAGGACCTCTTTTTGAGTAAGTTTGTGCAAAAAAATCGAACTGGAATAATTTACCTAACGGGGGCGACGATACAGCATGGACTATAAATATCACGATTTGAACATAATTTACAGTAACATTTAATTTCTAGAATCGGTTGTTTGTGTGAATCAACTTTTACTAAATGGCAGTGGGAAGAGTATACTTTAACTAGTTGGAGTCTACTTTTACTAGTAAATGTTGAATAAAAATCTTCATTTTATATTTATAATCAAATTTTACTAAAACCAGCCGTTTGAGTCGATTCGAACTAGGAAAAGTCAACTCCAACTGGATAATAAACTTGAACTGTAACATATATAATATTATATAGAAGTTAATTTTAATTTTGATATGTATTTGAATATATTATTATTTAGATGCAATTTAAGTTTTACTGAGTCTGGAACCTAATAGCCACAATTTGATTGTTCTCTTTATGTCCATGTATGCCCTCTTTAAGTATGTAAACTACATAACATCTGTTTCTATTATATTTTACCCAAAAAATTTGTTTTCTCACACTCTCCATCATTGAAGGGCTCCTCAGGTTGTTAGTAGTATACGTTTATTCCAATATAGTCACTTCAGAATTCACAGACAAAGGATCTTCGTCTTATGAATATACAAATTTACAATAATGAAAATGCTAATCATCAATATTGTCAACATTGCTTGTAGCGGAACATAAAGTATTTATTCATTGAGCGTTCCTATCAGCATAGAGGCATTCACGCATATTATGCACTTGGATTGATGATGGATTTGTACTCGTGCGTTACTAATCGCTACTGAGAAAAAACAAATATTTTTGAAGATATTTCAGTTTCCTGATATAGGGAAAAAACGGACAATTATTTACCGCTGCTCATTTAACTGATAAATGTGAAGCAGTCGGTATAAATATTTTATTCTTCTCCTTAGGATACCTTCTCAATGACTAAATGTTGGATATAATCGTGAACACACTTTTTATTAATTTGTTGTCACAAAGTATGCTGTCACCTAAACATGTATACACAGTGGCGGATCTACACGGAGGAAAAATGGGGAAATCCTCCCTCTAGCACCTAATGTATTAGATGACATAAAACTTAAAATACAGACAGACAAATTCAAGCCAATAGTCCTTAGCTAGTTAGAAAAATTAAAATAACTTGATGCATATGCATATTATAAGTTATTATTTTTATGTCTTTGATGCAGTTTGGGTTTACCTTTTTTATATCTTTTGGTTGGTGTTTCATTGGAAGTTCGCCGTAAGGCAAATTTCCCCTCCCAAGGCAAATGTCTAGATACGACACTGTGTATGCATGTAATATGGTTGAAATAGTCAAAAACTTCTTTAATATATTCTTTCTTCAATAAACTTTGAATTTTGATCGTTATCAGCAGCATGGATAAGACAAGAAATAAAGGCATTGATATCTGAAAGGTGGAAATATAAACTCTACAAAACATAACCACTTATCCTGATTTATGTCCATGTATCTCTGAGCCATTGTTTTGTGATTTAAGCAAGTTGTTGCACTTCACTTTTTGGGAATTGCTACAAAGATCGATTGCAGGCATTGTCTGGGGATTGTGGCAGGTGGATATATTAGATTTAAGGGTTGATCCATTACATCAATAACATCTTCATCAATTCGATTGGCACATCATCCGGTCCAGTAGCTTTGCCATCTTTTGTGTTTTTAATGTCATTGATGAATTCTTCTCGTAATGTTGGTGCTCCCGCATCCTTTGTCCTTTTTAATGAGTCCTGCTCTTTTATCATTAGATAGTTTTTGGATTTAGGAGACAACAAAACATATTGGAGATATCATGGGCTAATGAAGGACAAGAACTTATCCAGAAATACAAAATTGAAAATATACAGAGTTGCAATAAGACCAGTAGTTACGTACGCAACTGAGACAATGTGTCTCACGAAAAAAGATGAAGAAAAATTGAGAATATTCGAAAGGAAAATCCTCAGACGGATTATTGGCCCGAGAAGAATAGACAACGGAGAAAGAGAAGATTTGTGAACCATGAACTAAGAGACATAATGAAGCGAGAAGATATACTTAGATTTATTAAAGCACAGAGGCTGAGATGGCTGGAACACATATACACTGAACAAAAAAGTACGTATGTAAATATAATGAAAAAACATTGATTCAAAAAAGGTGAGCATTAATTTTCGTCCAAAGATCAGTATCATTGGTCCAATGTAAGTAGATACATTAACTAATGCTCAAAAACATTAACCAATAAAAAGTTCGTTAATATTACGAATTGGATACATTAACCCAAATATAGAAAATATGTAGCACCTTAAAGCCCTCAATCTGAGAGGCAACTGAAGGTCTTTGTTTGTAAGCAATGTCTTCATTTTTATAAATGCTTGCTTGAAGTTTTAATTCAGAGTTTAATTTCTTTGCTTTGATCATTTTTGTAGGTAGGTACATTCTTCTTTCAATATACTGTGAATTTTTAATCAATATCAGCACCATGGTTCAGACAAGAAATAAAGGCATTGGTATCGGATAGGTGGCAATACAAGAAAAAAAAAACGATCACCAATAGAAAAACGCAAATCAAACAAAAAATCAAAGATGAGAAGAAATTGTGGCTTTCAAAAAAATGTGCCGAAATGGAAAGACTAGAAAAACAACTTTATAGGATTTATATATACCTCTATCTTATTGACATAGACCTATAGTTGTATAGGTCTTGAGTCCACACTTAAAATATTACCTCTCTCATGAGACTTTTTTTTTATTCAGCTATTCATGCCGTTTCGGACAACTTTTCTATTTCGAAAAATTTTCGGAAGGGAAACTTTTTGTAAATATTGAAGTTTCTAAATTTTCGTTCGTCCCACAAGCGGAGTGTCCGTAGGTAGGTTAAAAATTTGTCGGATAATAGTCCCAGTTTTTTTGTAAATATTTTTATCAATCAATCCTGCAAAAATCAGCAGCTGTGAAGATACAAATTTTATGACTTTTTATGATGCGTGCGCCCGAAATTTTATTATTCTAAAGGGAAGATTAGTAGTGTAAATTTAAAATCGCGACTAAATTATGCTACTGCGCAGTGGTGGATCTAGACCAGTGATATTCAACCTGCGGCCCGCGGGCCGCATGCGGCCCTTTGCGTTTTTTATGTGGCCCGAAGTCTAACTAAAGGGCCCTGTGATCAAACTATTTGTCAAATTTCACGTGTTTTTTCAAATTATTTGATAGTGTGCCGATACGTTTGAGGCGTGTTTGGGAGTAAGGCAGTCAATTTAATGACTTTAATTTTAAATTATATTGAAATTTTTAAGAAATCTGATTAAAAGCAAGGTATAGTCGGTTCGCTAAACTCATACACAACTGGCTAGTGATTTTAGTAGGAAATCTTTTTGTTTTTGGCCAAAATTACTTACTAAAATCACTAGCCAGTTGTGTCTGAGTATAGCGAACCGACTATATTATTAACTTTTAATAATAAATTATTGAAGTTAATGAACAAATACTCATTTTAAAAATAATCAATACTTATGTATTTACTACAAGCCTGCAAGTTTGAAAAGAGCACAAAAACTAAGTTTAATTGCTCGCTTCAATTTTTTGCGCAGGCAATTTAATGACATTAATTTTGAAACTATATCGAAGTTTTGTTTTGAAAGTTCTGAGTTCTTAAAAATTTCGACATAATTTCAAAATTAAAGTCATTGAATTGTCTGCGCAAAAAATGGAAGCTCCATTAAAGCTCTTTTCAAATGTGCAAACGAGTTTTGAAAATTTCAATATACAGGATGTTCTTCCAGGTCACAATAAATTTGTAATTTTGTTTAATCCGGACCTGGATTTTCCTTGTGATTAGTAGTTGGGTGGTTTGGGTTCTAAATGTGACATATGTGTACCAAAAAAATATACAAGGTGGTTCTAAAGTTATGGTTCCAGAAAAAAATGGGCAAAATCGATAAAACACCCTATAACTCTGTTATAAAGTCGGTGGAGCAATAAATTTATTATGTCTAGAACCGCCTCATTTACCTCTATTCACCATTCAAGTATTTCCGTTTCCCAATAAAACACCCTGTATACTACTTCATCTTGATTGCGGCCCGCAAGCTGTGGCAATAGCTACTATGTGGCCCAGGAAAGAAAAAGGTTGAGTATCGCTGATCTAGACATTTGCGTTGGGAGGGGAATTTGACTAGGGGGGGGAACTTCCAATGAAATACCAACAAAAATACATACAAAAAAAATAAACCCAAACTGCAATAAAGGCATAAATAATATCTTATATGCATTAAGTTCCCTTACTTTTCCTAACTAGCTTGTTTATTGGGTTGAATTTGTCAGTCTGTGGTTTAAGTTTCATGTCACCTAATATATTTTTATGTTTCAATAATTGTTTTCTTTCATTCTCGACCTCGTTAGGGGGAAATTTCCCCATTTTCCCTCCCCGTAGGTCCGCCACTGCTACTGCGTTAGCCGCCATCTCGATTTTAAAGAAAGCCGTTTTTGCTTAATATCTCCCCCATTTCCAACTTTTCGACGAAAATGGTAAGGCCTGAAATTGTTGCAAATGGTCGGCCTAATAATAAATTTTAGACTTTTAATGGCATCTGTTAGCATTATCCAAAGGGATCGGTTTTCTTCTAATATATTTTACTAGATTTTGCTGAAATTGTGAAATTGAAATCTGCACTAGTCCATTAATGTTGATAACCATATGAAATCTGCACAAGTCCCACAAGTGCAGTGCCGGATTAACCAATAGGCCAAGTAGGCAGGGACCTCGCAGGGCCCAAAACGAAAAACTAATAATTAGAATTAAATAAAAACTATAAATGTTGAAAAATTCGGACATCTTGGATTTAGTGCACCCTATGTAACGCACAGCTGAATCTTATGTTTGTGCGTCACAGTGTTGCTATGCCATTTCTTTCATAATTTCAATCACTTTTTTTTGGAATGAGGTGGAAAGATTTGTAAATCGACTAGGGAAGGTGTCCCTAGTACTGTTGGATTCAACCAAACCAGAGACATACACCGACGGCACGGTGTCAAAAACTAAGTGACAGAGGGCCCCCTTCGGACATCCCTGCCAGGTCACCTACCAATTAAAACCACCCCCTCTTCGACCCGAGGTATCCCTGGGCGAGTTCATTAGCTAACGAAACATGGGGATACCCCGCGCAGACCGGATTAAAGGTGCCCTTAGAGCTATTTATTATATCTACAACACTTACCTAATAGCGGTGAGCGTGTAGGGAAAGATCTAGTTCCGAAGCGAAGGAACTTGGAAACATTGAGAAAAAAAGAGAAGGTAACTCGATACATTTTTATACAATAAAGAAGAAAGAAAGAAATAAGGTTTTTTTTTATTTTTTTTTATCTTTTTTACAGTTGACCGCTATGAAGGAGGTAGACTCCCTCACCCAGCTTGTTCTACTCTTTCCATTATAGACTTTCTTTTCATGATGCTTGTTATATGGTCGATTATACACTCGAAATTCTCTTTGCTGGTCATTGCAATCTGCATGATGTTGTTGGGTGAGATAGCGCTAAACCTATTCTGCAGCCTTTGTTGTTCTACGACGAAAACATTGCACCGGAAATTCAATGTTCCGCATCGTCCCTCTCGTGACACGTGGTGCATATATCATCGTTGGTTTTTTTGATGCCATATGTGTAAGACCTAAAAGATCCATGACCCGTTAGGAACTGAGTAAAGTAGTAATTTACCCGTTTAAATTTACTGTTGTACCAAGCTACAACATCGAGGATCAGTGTTTTGGTCCAGCGAGCCTTCGTGGTCTGTACCTCCCATTCCCTTTGCCATTCCATTAGCATGTTTACTCGTATGGTCCTTCTCACCTGTTGTAAGTGGCCATCGTGTGCTTCATACAGCATTTGTCTCTCTTTGGCTAACAGGGGAATAGGTTAAATGTACCTACAAGAATAATAGAATAAGAACGTTTACTTCTCCGTCATTTTACTAGGTACAATGACAAATGAGGTGTCAAATGAAAGCTTATAATCCAAGGATAGTACTAAAGGTGAGAAATTAGACCTAGATTGTCGTTCCCTCAAAAAATAAGCGTTATATTGGAGACTTCTAATGTCGACATTAAAAGTTGCACTATTTTTTTTTGTATAAAACATTTTGATCTAAAACTTACCAGAAAACTTCTTTGTACTCTCTACTTTCAAATAAACGTGATTAAGAAGCTAAATTTTTTAACTTCGTCACACAACTTTTGCGATTAAACTTTGCAATGCACAAATCCGCACCATTTCCTTTGAAAAATTGATAACCTTTATCATGATAAGAATAAAAACTTGAAGCAGGTACCTTTGTCTTCAGAAATGTTAGAGCTATATACTGTAAAAATTTCAGAAAAAATATTAAAATGCAACATAGAGTTGTAGCGAGGTAAACGCAAAAAACGTGATTTCATTTTTTTTAATTTTTAGGTTAAAATTGCGATTTTGACAATGTTCCCCCACATAAAATTCAAAATAAACCTCATTTTCGTTTTCAGCACCCTCGAAAATATAAAGTATGAATAAAATTAGCCATTTACCCCTCCGTGGTCAGTATCTCGAAAACTAAGCGCTTTTTTGAGGGTGTTCCGCTCGTGTATACTATCACAAAAAAGTGTAACGTGATAGTATGAAAAAATAGAGGATACGGCAACGGTGTTACAAGTGATGGTCAGATCCAATGCCAAAATCTACACAGACATATTTTATTAGGGTATGTCCAAAAATTCAAATATCGCGCAATACCATAAAAGTGATGGTGGATTTATAAAACTACCGTACAATGCATACTTTTGATCACATAGAAAGTCTATATTATATGAGAATAAATCGCTAATGAATGCCCTTTGCTTGAAGGAACAGTACTACAGACGGAAATAAGAAAAAAAAAAGAGAGTGGAGCAGAAAACGCAAGAAAAAGCAGAAGAAAGAAAATATCCTTAAGCAAGATCGAAAACAGAACCTAAACTTATTTAAACTCAGTTTCACACGGAAATCCACAGCTAGTGAAGCTGCAACCAATAAAATGCACGTGATTAAACAGAAATAACTGAGGGAAGCATAGCTTCAATACTCAATAACTGAAGAAGATGAAAAACATGTAAAGACAGCTCTATCCCAGTTCAAGAAGTTAAAGAAACAGAAACCGAAACTAGGATAGAAATTGAATTTAAAGATAAATTATTGTATCCTAAATTCGGAAAACGACATAGGATTACAGAATACAATAACTGAAGAAGTACGTACATTTTAGATTGGGAAAGGTCTTCAGAATGTAAAAATCTTGATGGAAGTTTTTCAGGATCAAAAAGAAATTGTGAAGGCATTACAAGATTTTTACACAATCTATGGTTTTTCGAAAATTTATCAGTGGAACAAAAATTAAAAGAGATTGGCTAACGTATTCTTCCTCAAATGGAATATCGTATTTTGGGTTTGTTCAGTCCGTGTAGGTACAACTTTTTTTTCAGCCTCTACCCACCGTTGGGAAGTTATGATCAAATGCTTAAATGAAACTCCACTAAGCGATCTCATTCGCCACGATCTAGTCCTTAAAATAACAAGCAGCACAAGATGGAGTGCAAGGGCACATGCAACAAGACTAAATCTAAAGCTTACAACGCTTTCGAATCTGCTCTTCATACTTTTGCTGAGGGCACTAATCAGAAAGATGAAACAGTTCATGAGGCTAAGCGCTAAGCTGTAGGCTATAGTTTAACTTCTAAATTCACTTTTGAAGTTCCTAATATCCCAAAGACATAATTTTGCTTACTACGAGCAGAAGACCTGCGATCTACAATACTCTGAATATTCCGACGCGAGTAAACAAAAACGAGCAAGAAACACACAAAAAGATATTGATGATGCTAATTCCAATGAAGTTTTTCTACAGGATGGACAAAAGTTAAAAGTTAAAACGTATCCACCAATGTCCGACAAGTTAATTACTGAGCTGAGACGTCGGTTGAGAATGTACGTGTCAGTGAACTTAGTATTTGGTCTTTTGTGTGTTTTTTAAAAATTGAGTAATACTCAAATAAATGAGTGTGCTTCAAAACCACATGAAAACATTGAAAACTATCCTGATGATATTGAATCTGAACTTGAAGATGAACGAGAGCAGTTCAAATATTTTACAGCTAATATTCTAGACTTGCTAGATTTCTTAAGGGGCATCATAGCTTGAGTTGCCTAGGGGCCTCAAGATTCTTAATTTGGGACTGCACAAGTGTGCTCTTGTTAGTGGCCAAACCCAGTGGCGGCTCGTATAACTTTAGGAAGGTAGTGCCAGAATCCGGGCAGCTGCCTAAATTTTTTGTGGCGGTTTTACGATATGGTCAAAAAGGATATAAAATATAAATAGAGTATCACGATAAGCTGAATTTAATTGGGTTTTTATATTTAACTTACCAAGCATTGAAAAGCTAAAAACGTTATTCATGTGCACTTTAGATTTTTCATGGGATTTCAATTTCTCCCATATATGTACAAGATCATCGGTGCCTTTGTTTGACCAAGTCTCGTCACCTCCAAACAAAACGCATACAAAACAGAAGAGTTTATTAGTTTGTTCGCAACCACACAACCAGCTATTTTTATCATAAATAATTTTATTAAACTTACGACAGCGAAGTTTTTGTCCATTTCCACTTTGTTTTTCAATTTTTAAATCGGGTAAAGGCCGACCGAGTTCTTTAATTTGTAGTTTTTTTTCTAACGAAAAACCACCAAAAGAGTTTTTTAATATACTAATTTGATTCATTGTCAATAAATAAATTAAACGTAGAAAATAATCAAAATATTATTTTTATACCTACGACACCCACGATCACAACGCACTAACTAATAATTACAAATTAAAAAATATAGTAGAGTATAAACACAAATATACAATACAGTAGTAGACAATAAACACAATAGCGTCAAGCGAACGCGTAAAGAAACTAGAAATATGTAGATCTAAAACATTGTATCTTAAGATCCACTAACTTCCTTTTCGAGATTTCGAGCCTGGCACGGAGACTCCAATTTAAACGTATGTTAAAAGTGCAATACCGCTCTCTCTCTGTCACTTACACAGGATGCTCATACAATCTTTCTCTTTTCTCACGAGCCACTATGCCGTTCGGCACTGGGATTTTTATGATTTTCATCCTTTATCCGGTCAGCTGTGGGTGGCCAGAGTCGGTAGATTTGCATTGCGCTACACAGTTGCCAGATTTGATATAATTTATAAAAATAAAGAGAAATATTCACAAAAAAAATAAACAGGCATTAAAATGTTTTTAAGATAAAAATATGTTTCTGCATAGTTAGCAAGGTAGTGCCATGGCTCTATGGCACTATCTCACTGGCCGCCACTGGCCAAACCGTTCAAACGTAGGTATCGGTGATTTTCTAATGTTATACAAAAAAAGTATTTTTTTACCTACAGGGTACAGGTTAAAATGACACAACACATTATTTGATAATTAAATAAATTTATTACTAAAATGGACTTATGCAATTTTCACATTATATTTAGTTGTGTACAAGTGGATTATGTGCGGTTAGTTTTTATCTCCCCTGTAAATTCAGGTATTTTGGACTTAAGCACTTTTCACATTACGCCGACGAAATGATCGCTTGTTTCACACACTAAGAATTTTGGGACATCTTGGATTAGTGCACCCTATGTAACGCACAGCTGAATCTTATGTTTGTGCGTCACACTGTTGCCATGTCATTTCTTTCATAATTTCAATAAATGTTAAATGTACCTACAAGAATAATAGAATAAGAACGTTTACTTATCCGTCATTATACTAGGTAGAATGACAAATGAGGTGTCAAATAAAAGCTTATAATCCAAGGATAGTAATAAAGATGAGAAATTAGACTTAGATTGTCTGTCCCTCAAAAAATAAGAGTTATATTGGGGATTTCTAATGTCGACATTAAAAGTTGCACTATTTATTATCTATAAAACATTTTGATCTAATACTTAACAGAAAACTTCTTTGTACTCTCTACTTTCAAATAAACGTGATTAAGAAGCTAAATTTTAAACTTCGTCACACAACTTTTGCGATTAAACTTTGCAATGCACAAATCCGCACCTTTTTCTTTGAAAAATTCATAACCTTTATCATCATAAGAATAAAAACTTGAAGCAGGTACCTTTGTCTTCAGAAATGTTATACTGTAAAAATTTCAGAAAAAAATATTAAAATGGAACAGAGTTGTAGCGAGGTAAACGCAAAAAACGTGATTTCATTTTTTTTTATTTTTAGGTTAAAATTGCGATTTTGACAATGTTCCCCCACATAAAATTCAAAATAAACCTCATTTTCGTTTTCATCACCCTCGAAAATATAAAGTATGAATAAAATTAGCCATTCACCCCTCCGTGGTCAGTATATCGAAAACTAAGCGCTTTTTTGAGGGTGTCCCTCTCGTGTATAATATCACAAAAAATTGTAACGTGATAGTATGAAAAAATAGAGGATACGGCAACGGTGTTACAAGTGATGGTCGGATCCAATGCCAAAATCTACACACACATATTCCCAGATAACACAAGTACGTTTTATGGACATCCAATGGACGTACATCTGTGTACATTGGAACGTCCAATGGACGTCCCGCTAAGGTACAATGGACATCCGATGGACGTCCAACGAACGTCCAGAGTTCACAAAATTGGACGTCCATAGAACGTCCGCTACAAACGTACATTGTACGTTGTATTGGAGCTTTCAGTGTACACCTTATGTACATTCAATGTACGTCTTATGAACATTTGTAGGGCACTTTTCAGAAATCAATCTAGTATCCATAATTTTGTGAATACATAGCAAAAAGCCTTTATAGGAAATAGTTCCTTATAATACTAAACGTATACTTAAAAATATTACACAAAAGACCTTTTTTATTTCTCTTTACTATAACTTCATTATAATATATACTTTATTATAGGAACTTCATTAATGCACGACTGCACTTGCACGATAAACAGAAAACACAAATATATCACAGGATGTATTTTCATAAAGACGAGATTCAGATAATGACGCCTTAGGCCGATGCCACATTATGCGTTTTGACCGGATGCGGTGAAAACGCATCCGTTTCCAACGCAACCGGACCGACCTGTCACACTATGCGTTTAGTCTGGTGCAGTTTGTAAGCGCGTACCGATGACTCAAAACGCATCCGTTTCCAACGCAACCGGACCGATCTGTCACACTATGCGTTTTCAACGGATGCGGCGGAAACGCATCCGGTCAAAACGCATAATGTGGCATCGGCCTTAGGAAGCATGAAGCATGCACATTAAAAGAGGTTTAAGGGGGTATTAGTACGCTATGGTCAAAATAGGTGGCCAATTTTTAAACTAACGTTTAACAGTTCTTTGAATAGATGGCAGCACGTACATATATTTTATTATTAAATTTAGTTCTCTGAACGACACCGCATTGATGCCATGTATTGCAACTTAGGCTCGGCACATCTCGATCTTAATCGTACTTTGTATTTACAGACGACAGTTGTTAATCCTTTCTTTACCTGCCTAGGGTAAATTCTCATTAATAGATACTAAACGTTCATTCATTTGGATATAGTTTATTATTTAATATTGTATTATACGGCAATTCGTAATTCTTTACCTGCTCAAAAGGATTTATTTCAAACTAAAGAAATTTGCAATTATTTGAAATACAAGTAAGTGCCTATCTAAATGACCAAAAAAGAATTATGCTAATTCTCAGAATGAAGATCGAGTATAAAATTAGTATTTTTAATAAATGTAAAATACGTAAGTCAATTGAAATACAGAGTCACTACAATAACTTTTTTCATATTGAATGTTTTTTCAACAGGGAAAGTTTTTTTCTCGGAAAATTTCACATTTTCATTTCATTTCTCATTTCAACATGCGAGGCAGAATAATAATTAGCCTAATGAATCGCTTACTTAAAACATTTTTAAAAGTAATATACTGCAGAATACCTATATAAAAAATGCGAAGAACAAGTATCACGGACAAAGATTTGATTCCGCAATGCCTTGCCCTTAGGCACCCGAGAGGCTCTATTGACTGTCTAAGTGCTATATATTTGTTTTATCGACTACAAAAAGGCGTTTGATAGAGTACAACATGATAAGCTGCACATACTCATAAATTATCTTGGAGGAAACTGGATTAGATGATAGATCTAAACAACATTAGATATGCCGACGACGCAGTAGTTTTTGCAGATAGCCTAGATGATTTGCAAAGAATAATGTCGCGCATATAAGACATAAGTAGTGAACATGGAATTTCAATACGAAAAAAAAAGAAAGTAATGGTAGTCATTAAGAGCGAAATATATTACATACACGGCTTTTGGTTAACCAACAACCAATTGACAGAGTGGACAGCTACACATACCTTGGTACCTACATAAACAGTCAATGAGACCACTCTAGTGAAATAAAACAACGCATAGGAAAAGCGAGATCAGCGATCATAATGATGAAGTCTCGTTTCAGAAGTCACATTTACCACTTGTTAACAAAATTTCTATTATCAGATCCTATATGTATTTTCTAGATTATTATACTGAGTAGAAGCCTGGACTCTTTCCGAAACTTCTTTAAGAAAACTCAAGGCATTCAAGATGTGGTATTACAGTCGCATTTTAAGAATTTCGTGGATGGGTCGTGTGACTAATGTTGAGGTCTTACGTAGAATGGGCAAGGAATGCGAGATTATTAACACACATTATTATCAAAGAGCGCAAAGTAGAATATCTTTGCCATGTTATGAGGAATGAATAGAGATTGCCGCTACTCATTCTTCAGGGCAAGGTATTGGGAAGAGAGGACCAGGGAGAAGAAGAATATATCTGAGAAACTGGTTCAATACCTACATCGACAAACAGACTATTCCGAATAGCAGCATGCAAAGTTAGGATAGCCATGCTGATCGCCAACATTCGGAACGAATAAGCACCGTGAGAAGAAGAATATCTCATTTTAAATTCTTCTTCTTCTTCTTCATGTGCCTCGTCCGTTGCGGACATTGGCACGTTAGTCCAAACCATTGGCGTAAGTTTTGAAGCCATGAGTGTCTTCTTCTTCTGGGTCCACGTTTGCTCTCTATTTTACTCTGTATTGTCAGTGGCAGTATACGATATTTATCATGTCTCATAATATGTACGAGGTATTCAGGTTTCCGTTTCTATTGTGAAACAGATTTCTCATTTTTGTTTTCTCCTCAGCGCAATACCTCTACGTTGGTAGTGTGAGTCGTCCAGGACATTTTGAGGATAAGTCGGTACACCCACATTTCGACTACCTCTAGCCTTTTCGATAATGTTTCCGTTATTGTCCAGGTCTCTGCTCCATACAACAAGACTGGAAATACATAGCATTTTAGCAGCCGTATTTTTAGTGGGACAGATATGTCGCAATGATTGAATATATTTCTCATGTTAAATGTAGCTCTGGCCTTTTCAATTCTACATCGTATTTCGGTTGTTTGATCCCATTTCTAGTGGACGACTGTTCCAAGGTATACATATACTTCTACGTGTTGAATTGGTTTTTTATTTTCAATTGTCTGGCAGGTTTTTGAGTTTTGCTCACCAGTGTCCATTTTTGTTTTATTTATGTTGATGGTTAAAATCTCTTTTTTCACTCGCTCTTTGTAGGTACCCGGGTATGACAGGCCTGTCGATACTGCTAGCAACCACAACTGTATCGTCTGCATATCGGTTTATCTAATTATTACTCCAGTAAATTTCAATATTTTTTTTCACTTACGGAAATATTTGACATAAATTAATCAATGATTATACAATATTGTTTTGTCTACAATTTTTTTATTAGGATAATGCTTCAACAAATACTAATGGCCATTGGCATGTGTAATGTGTGTAAAAATGTCGACGTCATCGTCTTTACAAAGATACGCTAATTGTATCCGAACAATGCATTATTTGCGGCCCTATAAAAATTAAATTTGCCAGAAAGTGAATAAAACTGAAATTGTTTTTAGATCCGCCCCACATAACATACTAGAGCTTACTTATGTTATTTATGTATTATGTCAAAACTAGTATAATCCCCCAGTAAACACTTTGAGTCATTTTGAACCTCGTTTAACTTTCAACCATTCGTGTAACGTCACGGTTTCAAGCATAAAAAATGTATATTTGTATTGTTAAGACACTGTGACGTTATACAATCATGATTGAAAGTGAAAGTCAAACAAGGTCCAAAATGCGTACTGGGAGGGGGTGGGGCCACTTTTCTAAACAAAACCGCGTGATTCATCGTATTTCCGTGGTTACAAAACTCGTTTTCAATTGTTTGTAGATTTTCTTAAAATCCGGCAAACGCGCATCTGTCTCCATTTAATACATCACTGCTGCCATCTACTAAATGACACGTGAACTCATCTTCTCATCTATTAAGTGACAGCGGAACTAATTTATCACTAGAAAAATGCCAACTTATTGCTGTAATTTCAACAAAATCCCCAGATTGCAGCTTTTAACTAAAATTTTTACTTTTAGGTACAGTTAATTTAAAAATTATGGCAGTATGGACAATGAAATTTTGTTTAAAATAAAGCTTTTTGCATAGTTAATCGTTTCTGGTAGTTATTTTCCGCCCAAGTTCAAAAATTATTATGCAAAACGAATTTTTATAGCAACCCTAATAACACACAACATTCCAGGAATGTACTACCAAAGTTCTATCAATATTTGAATGTCCTGGACATTTAGGGAACATTCGGTGAACATCTGTTTAAATTATTCCTGGAATGTTACCATAAGACATTCTGTGAACATACTACCAATGTTCCTATATTTTAAGTTGCGAAATAATACATACGTGTAACAGATACAACATTACTTATAACATACCAGACAAACTAAGTGACACTTTAGGCCTACAGTGCAATAATATGTCAAATTTAAAGAGTTTCCCAAGTTCAATTAATACAATATTATAAACATACAAATGTAATAAAAATTATTGTTCGCGAATATTCAATTTGGAATGCGATTTTGTTAATAAAAAAAATACTTATAACTTATGCAAAACCCAAGAGAGGCATTTATATTTATTTCTTTTGCGTTCATTTTCAAATTCGCCGTGCATATATTTTTGTGCATGGCGCTTGAGAGGGCATCACGTGACTAAAAACGACCAACCAACGACCTCGCTTCGGCCATCTTGGCATCTTCATCTTGGCCACCTTTCTTTGCCGTGGGTGGATCGTTGTTTGTATTACATATTTGTGCTTTTTAAGAATATTTTTTTAATTCGGATACTTTTATAATAGCTTTAATAGTATTATTAACATAGTGAATAAAATGGTGTCCTGTTTTTAACGCAGTTGGAGTAGCAGAAACAAATGTAGATAAAAAAATCTGCAGGAATAACGTTTCAATTATGACAGAAGCTCCAAACAAATGACTGTGAATGAAAAGCCCTATTAAAAGGTTAGTATGCAAATATGTAAACGAAGGCATGCCCTGTATTTCAGAAAATAAATTAATACTATTAATACCCTAATAATACTATTCATAAAAAATCTTTTAAGTAACCTAGATATAACAAAGTGAATAAAAGGCATAAATCAGAAGAATTATTATTTTATTTTATAAGTTAATAATTGGTCATATCCATTTATTATTTTAATAATAATTGTGAATAAGCCACAAACTTCGCTTATTCCTAACTAAAATAGTAAATAGAGATAATAATAGGATTTGTAAAACTAAAGTAATTCTTTTTGCGTTTTTGCTAATGTATGCCTTTATAAATAGGATGGTAGACCACACACTATAATATGCAGTACCAACTAATGAATACACAGAATATTATAGTCGATTTGCTAAACTCAGTCTCAGTACTACTGAGTCTCAGACAACTGGCTAGTGATTTTAGTAAATAATTTTGCCAATTTGGTAAAATTGGCAAAAAAAAATAATAACTAAATAGTTAATAATTACTGTAATTTTGGCAAAATTGGCCAAAAACAAAAAAAATTACCTACTAAAATCACTAGCCAGTTGTGTCAAGAGTTTGGGGAACCGACTATACTAATAAACAATTTCTAAGCTGTTTTATAATATTTTGTGAGTCCATTAATCATATTTTTTATTTAAAACTAAAATTTGTTAATAATGCTTAGTAATGCATATATTTTGTATTTTTAGCTTTCCAGAAGATCCTGCGAAGAAGACATGAAGTATAGATCAGATTTGTTAATAGAGGAGTATGTTCAAAACACTTTTTAGAAAAAGATATTGACAGAACTTCACTTTATCTGTTCGTTTAAGAGACTGTGCTGTTCCAATAGCTTATGTCACACAGGTATATGCATTTTTTTTCTTGGTTTTAACATCTTTAAACGCGAAATACGCAATAGCTTATCGAATTGATGCCATGTTATTTTTCTTTATTAAGGTCTTTGTTTATTATTGTGTATGTGTATTAACAACAGAAACATTTTTGGTTATTCTTTATTTTATTTTATATTTTGTCATCAAGTGTTCAGTCAATGTATGTAGTTTTCTTATGTACACCTTTATGGGTTTATACCTGGTGGATGTATATTTCAATAAATAAATAAATAACCTAATTAATAATACAGTCTGTACAATATAGATACTGTTGTAATTCATTATCTACATCGGAGATCTAAGTTGACATTGTTGCCCAACTGCAAAAAATTTTTGAATTCATTTTAAGTCAAATATATCACATAATTATTGCGAAGTAGATTATACAACAAAACAGATTAATATTCAATGTAAATAAATAAAAACATCAGAAATAGAAAACAAGAATTAAGGTATAATCTTATGTTACAGTTATTAAGGTACCAAGGGTATTATAAGGATAATAACGCTTGAGGTCAATGGTGTTTTTAACAAGGGCCTGAGGGATATACGTTGACCGAAAGCGTTATTATTATAATACCTGTGGTGCCTTCAACGTTTAATGTCTGACTAAATTATTCTTTATATGCGAAAAATTTGAATGAATTTTGAATTGATTAGTTTTTAAATAAGTACATTTACCAGTAACAGTAGTAACATAATTGTGGTAACCATAGTTTTACTTAGGTTGATATTTGTCAACTTGACAGTATCTAAGTCGTTATTTAAATTTAATGCCCAAGGGCGTTATATCATACTTAACAGACTTCGAAATGTCATTATTTGTCATAAATATAATGAATACTAAATACTTATTTGTTTGTGAAAAATCTATTTCTTTGTGGCTTTTTTGTAATTAACTATTCTAATGAGGAAATAAGCCACAATTTACTTGAAAAAATAATTTTATTAAGGTTTCTACTTCCACGTCGGATGTCGTTGTCAAAATACAAAATGTTCATTATTATTATTTTATTTATTAAATATTATTTATTATTTATTTAAATATTATTTAATATTTATTTTTTTATTATTATTATTTATGCGTATTATTACCTGTAAATAATATTTCTTCTGATTGTTAATTGTAAAGGATAGAAAAATTACCTTTTATTTTATTTTCTTTTAGAATCAGCTGAGAGAAGTGGTCTACAAAAAACCAGAAAGGAAACGGAATATGTGGCTACGAAAAGCAAAAGAAAGGTTTACAAAGCAAATGTGACACATTTTTTTATAATATTTAGGAATGTCAGTAAATTACATTAAAAAATGTATGTAAAGATTTTTTGCAATAAAAATGTTTATATTTATCAAGGATGTATTATTTGGTATGGCCACATATCGTCAGTGATGTGACAATACCTCCTATCTGTTTTTTTCAAGAGATTTGTAAGATACGACTAAAAACTTGTTTCGGCCACCTCCTGTTTTCATATATTTTTTGACTTGTTTTGCAGTAAATTCAACTATCTATTTACTACAAAAAAGTCAGAATACGTACGAAAACAGAAAGTGACCTTAAAAAATGTTTTTCGTCTCCTGCAAACCTCATGAAAAAACATATAGGAGGTATTGTCACATTACTAACGATATATTTCAGTGAATGTAAAAAATATACTGTGAATGTTCAAAGAACGTTCGTAGACATTCATGGAATGTTCTAACAAGACATTCAGTCTAAAAATATACTGTGAATGTCCAAAGAACATTCATGGAATGTTCCAACAAGACATTCAGTCTAAAAAATAGACTGTGAATGTCCAAAGAACATTCGTAGACATTCATGGAATGTTCCAACAGAACATTCTAAGAATATTTAAAATGCTGACACAGCACTTTCCTGGGACTTTCCAGGGACATTCGTGTGCATTTGGGGACATTCCAGGAATGTTTTCAATGTCCTGTGTGTACATTCTAGGAACATTCATGGAATGTTTTGTGTTATTAGGGAAGTTACTAAGTAAGTTATGACATGGACTCCTTTATGTACAGTTATAAAAAATATACTGCTTTGTTTGGAAATTTTAACTAGATACTATTAAAATAGAAAGTCTACAGTTCACGTACATACCCCTAAGTTGAAGATTGGTTTTGAAATAGTGACGGTAACTGTACCTAAAAACTATATAAATTTTAACATTGTGTCATACCACCTTAATCTCTGTTCTGTTTCTGTTCCAAACTATTTTTAGAGTCAGTACCGTTGTTGTATATTACAAGCAGGTTTGCCATTCTGTGAATTATCATAAATAAACCCTCCTTCAGTATTCCACAACAATTAACAGCGATACTCCCCTAAAAGTACCTGCCTAATATCACCTTTCACGACCGATAGCGCGAATAGCGACAACGTTGTCAAGAAGATTCTCATTTAGTTTGTATTGGGACTTAATATAATAATAGTCGCGTTTTGTGTAAAATATCCATGGACCACAAATGGATGTCCAATGTACGTTGAAATCAAACGTCCAATGGACGTCCCGTAATGTACGTACATAGTACGTCCAGTTTTGGTCCATGGACGTTTGGACTTTAAATGTACGTTATATGGACGTACATCGGACGTTGTGTGCTATATGGGTTAGGGTGCACTAATATTCAAGATGTCCGAATTCTGAACGTGCGATGGTTGAAACCAGTGATGTGGGAGGGAGACATGTGCCTCTCGATGTGCCGGATGTGCCTCTCTCCCACATCCCTGGTTGAAACGCACGATGACATTCCTATAGTGGCTCGAGAACCTTTCTCCCTTCACCGCCCTTCACCGAAGGTTTCATGCCATCGCACGTTCAAAATTCTTAGTGTGTGGTGTGAACTACTACTATCATTGTTTGATTTGCGTGTATAGATAAAATGCTATGTGTAAATGCGATCAATGATTGTCCCCGTTTAGGATTTTGTCCTCTTCAGGGTTTGTAGTGAATGTATAGTGTTGGCAGCGAAAGCAAACAGTCCGAAAAACACACTGGGGCAGGCGCCGTATCCTGGTGTTTCTTGGATCCTGGGTTATGCCGGACGGTGGTGTCCAGAAGGCTAGAAGTCAACAGAGAAGAAAGTTTGATGGATTGTTGTTGGTTCCATAGACATTTACGTGTACTGTCCGTGCTTTGCTCTAGACCAATCTCCCTAGAAACCATTGTACAACGACAGGCGAACCTGCGTCCCTCGTCGGCGGTCAGGAGGTGGCTTTGAGCGCAGCGTGGACAGTGTGCGTTCGAGTGGAGAGGAGAAAATAGTTGCGGCTATTTTCTTGGGACGAACAGGTATAATTGTGCAATGAAGTTGGGAAACCGCAAAAAATCAACTTCTCCCTGTTCGGGGTAGGGAAGAGGAGATGTTAAAGGTGGGTACGGAAGGCTAACGGGGTAGCCTCGAGGATGTTTCCACCGGGAGTTCGTCAATGCATGTTTGCATTAGAGCGGACGGTAAATGAATCTTTTTGCGTTTGGGCTTTCGGTGGAGTACGTGGCCGGAAGATGAACAGGAACATTTGAGAGATTCTTGTGTGTCGGAGGGGGGGCCATTGATTACTTTGATTGTGAAGTTCCTGTTCAGAGAGTTTATTCTCTCGGTGATTTTGGGGATGTTCGAGATGTTATGGATTTCGTTTGAGGGATATCGCCAGTGCTCATAGTTACATCTACGCAAGATTCTACGTTCAGCGCTCAACAACCACTCTTGTTTTGCTCTAGCGCAAAGAGAGTAGAGGCAAGATTTGTACTCCATGACGGGTCGAATAAAGGTCTTGTAAGTGTGAATGAGAGTCTTCTTGTGTGTCTTGCCAATTCGTCCAGAGAGAGAGTTGAGAAGTCTGGCCCTGTTCCTTACCCTATCTAAAGTTGCCTTTAGATCTGCGTTCCAGTTAAGAGTCCTGGTGAACAGAACTCCTAAATAGTTCGCAGTCGGACTAACAACAAGCCTTTCTCCCAACAGTCTCAGAGGATATTGGTCGTCTTCATTAATTATGATTCTATGTGACACAGAAGGGGCGCGAAACACAATTGTTGTTGTTTTGTTCGCGTTCAGCGTGACTCTCCACTTACAACACCATTCACCGACACCGTCCAACAGAGCCTGGGCTCTTCTGAAGAGGAGTCTTGGGTTGTATCGAGAGGTTGTTGTGAGCAGAGCCGTGTCGTCTGCATAGAGAAACAGCCGAGTGCCTGGGATATTTTGTGGTGTGAAACGAGCGACTACAATTTATTTTTTCCAATTTGTTTGGAGCTCTCATCAGTATTTTTCGAGATAAAGGGGAAAATAGCAGTAGAGGGAGTAGCGTAATTATTGAATTGTATCTCGATTATTATTAACTTGATAATTTTGCTTATAATCTTTAACATAAATTCTTATTTTTAAAATCTATTAATTAAAACAGTGATATGAATGATCTCCCAGTGATCTCCCATATCACTGAATTAAAGCGAATTATTCAAATTGTAGTATATTCATCCATGTGCTGCCATCTATACGAATTTTACTTAAACCTAAAAGATTTCTTTAAAAATGCAAATTTTGGGTTGATTTTTAAAATTATTAGGTTAACTTGGATGAATTTGGCTATTTTGCTATATAAACATTTTAAATTATATTTCAATTTTTTTAATTACAAATTTAATATTTAGACTTTAATCAATTCATTATCTGCCATCTTTGAGCGCGCAATAAAACCTAGACTGCAACTATTAAAGATTTCTGTAAAAATCGCCACCACAGCTTTATGTTATACATGGGGTTGCAATTATTTAGCTATTTTTAATTAACTAATAAAGTAATAATTAATTCAATTTAAGTACCTTGACAATTAAAACAATATAATTGTATGTATTTCAACAGTTTCAACAATATTGTAAGTTTCAAGTTTCACTTAGGTGCCCTCTCTAGGCGACGCAAAAAACTTTATAAAGTTTTTCTTGAGCCGCAGCGGCAGTCGGACAAATATATTTTTAAAACATTCTGGAAGATGGCGCACCATCATGTTGGCTTAGCTTCATCTTTTTGGCGTAATGGTAACACTCCCTTATTGTAAAAAAACACTTTTATCAATTCTTTTAAGAAAATTAATTTGATTAAAAAACTTATTAAAGATATAGTAATAAAAAATATGCTAATTATTAATTAATAATTATTACTAAATTTTCGTTAACCATTTTTAGCCCAAGAAAAGTTTTTATATTGGACCTCATGATGGGGTATAGGCAGGGTATATTTTAAACCCAGAAACAATCTGTCTGATTCTGAGTATTCTGATTGTCTCTACTTTTACCAATATAAATACATATAACCAATTAGTATATACAGTGTGATACAAAAGCATGGAATAAATTCATTATTGCAGAAATAGACTTTAAATCATGTCACATCAATTTTAATGTTTGATAATGACCATCAATTGCTACATAGCTATATAGGTGTTGGTCATAGATGTTGGTGGATCTTTCGTTCATATTTCTAACCGGAAATGACATCAAAACCGGAACTAAATATTCGGGCTTGACTTTTCAATACGCGGTGATGACATAGGTATCACATGTAGTTACTGTTTCTGCGATTATACCTAATGTGGCACTTTAAATTACACCTTCTTAAACATAAGTGATACAAAAACCGGCAGTTTACTTATATCGCTTGTATCTACTGTTTCAGCGACTTTCAGTAGGTACTTCCTGTTGCAACTTTGAAAGTCCGAGGTTTTTACTACCTTTAATGCTATCCTTGTTATAAGCCCTCACTCGACGCCACATTTATCATTCGATCAATCCTAATATTCCAGAAGTTATATTCGAGGACAGACAGACGGACGGACAGACAGGCATGAAACCGAATATACATTAGTTCTCGTCTTGTTAAAGCGCGCCGAATAATATATCGCTTGTATTAACTCGGCGACTATAAAATAGTACTTGTGGGAGCAACTCAAAAACCGGACAACAGAGGTCAAATTTCTCACCTTTAATACTATCCTTGGGTTATAAGATTTCATTCGATACCTCATTTGTCATTTTATCTGGTCTAATGATAAAAAAGTCAACAAAAATAAAAACAAATAGTTTATTATATTCGATAGACTTTTTGACTAGTGTTGGTCTTCACTTGGTTGACACTGTATATGGTCGTTTGTTCCGTGGCCGGATCGAAATCCTACTTGATGAAATAAAATATTTACTGACAAATAGATTAGCTCGTTGGTGCTGCTAAAACACGAAGCAATGAGCTTCTAAAACACGGAGGAGAAAGTATAACCCTAGAGATGACAATACTTATACAAAAACTAATATTGCTCTGCAAGATACCAGACGCATGGAGAAACAGCATAATGATACCAATGTTCAAGAAAGGAGACAAAGAAGACCCCAACAATTATAGAGGTATACATTTACTGAACACCGCACTTAAGCTAACCACAAAAGTCCTAACCAACAAAATCAATAAACTAACAACTTTATCAGATGAACAAGGATTCAGTTCCGGAAGATCCTGTGTAGACGCCGTATTTGTACTACGAAACATCACAGAAAAGGCCACAGGGGCGTCATTTGATAGGGGGCAGGGGGGCATTTGCCCCCCCTGACCCTGAAAACTACTGAAATTTACAAAAAATAGATCAATTTTGTATTATGTTTGCATATAAATGTATTGTATATAAGGCTTGCCCCCCCTATCAAAATTTCAAATGACGCTCCTGAAAGGCCATCAAGTACAATAAACCAGCATATCTATGTTATATAGACCTGACAAAGGCTTTCGATCGCATATCCAAGTCGAAGACGTCTTACACCTGCTAGAAGAAACATACCAATCAATATTATAAAATCCATCGAAAACATCTACTTCCATAATCGAATACAGGCAAAGATAAATGGAAAACTAACACAGTTTATACCAGTACAAAGAGGAGTCAGACAAGGTGACTCATTAAGCCCACTGCAAAATATAATAATGGACGAAATAATAGAAGCAGTACGTAAAGGTCATGGTTACAGAATGGGGAACAAATAAATTCAAATATTATCTTATTCAGACGACGCCGCATTAATCGCCGAGACAGAAGATGATCTCCAAAGATTAGCACACATCTTCAATACAACAACCAAGAAATGAAATATGATAATATCAGCAGAAAAAAAAAACAAATGGATGACAAGATCTAAATACCCGCTACGATGTAAAATAGGAAAATCGAAATCGATATGAAAATAATAAATCAGGAAGCAAGCTTTAGATATCTAGAAATAGATATAACTAGTTACGCAAATGTTGAAGAACCAGTACCTACGACAACAAAGCGAGTAAAGCGGTGGGATCTCTTTATGACACAATCTGGAAGAACAAACACCTAAGACAAGACACAAAAGCAAGAATCTATAAAGCAGCAATTAGACCTATATTGACATATACATCTAAAACGAGACGACTACTAGAAACAACAGAGATGAAAATACTTTAACGAATATCAGGAAAAAGTCTGTTGGAGAGGGAGAGAAGCGAAAACATAAGAAGATCATGCAATATAAGTAGTGTTCGCGCAGTACAAATCGAACGTATTCAGAGTAAGTTCGGGATTAGTTTCCAATGCGCAGGCGTCAACGTAAACTTATCCTGGACATGCTCAGGATTTTTCGCTCCGCGAACAATTTTCGGATTCGTAATGTAATGACGGGTTGCATACATTAATGTTAGAGAAGGAAGCCTTTTGTTGTCTCTTTAATAGGTTTGTTCTAGCATCAGTTTCAAACGGTTTGAAACTATCAGCGAATAGTGGACCAGCGCGAGTAGAGGGGATAGCACTGGTGACTGCATTATGTTCTCTCACTGTCCAACTGTTTGCTGACGGTTTCTGACTAGTTTGACTGTTTGTTAGAACAAACCTATTACTATTTCGAAATAAATGTCAAAAAAAATCAAATGCAATAAATTTGTATGTCAACAAAGAGAAAGAGAATAAAGGCAACAGGCAAAGGATTAACATTCTATTCAATAATTCAATGCCTTTCTTTGAAGTTAGAAATTTGATTAGCGTCTTTCTTTATTATTTCGACAATATAATGTGGTTATTTCCACGGCGAAATCCGGCTTACATTTTTGTAGAGAGTAAAAAAGATTGTTGATATTTAGATATAAAAATTACCTTTAACTTCCTGGGGGTTGAACATTATCTGAAGGAAGGAATAATTTAGTAAAGCAATCATTTCCAATTTTGATATGTATGTATTGAATTTGATGGTTGTGGCATTGTGTTGTAGTTTATTAGCTTTGATCGCGCTGCGCGTCCTGGGTATACCCAGAGGGAGAACGCCTGCGCATTACAAAATCGAGCGTTCGCGGAGTTCAAATCTTTCCCTCTGAACACCCTCCGGATTTTTAATTCGGTTTTCGCGCAGTACCGAAAAAAGATCCTGAACGTGTCCGGGATACGCTCTCGACGTTCGAGGATTTTGTTTCGGATTTTAAGTTCGCGCAGGCGCACAAAATATTTGGGAAGAATTTCTTGACATTCTGTTCTTACTCCTTCCAATTCTTAACCTAAAATATTGTTATGTTAAACAACTTGTAAATGTAGATTCTGGTTTTTAAAGTTTTAAAATTATGTAAAGTGTTGTATCATCTAAATATTCTTCAAACAAATTTTAATATTTTTTATATTAAAGCTTTTTTAGTTGTGTTTGTCAATGTTTTCCATTAGTATGTTTATAAATAAGTAGGTACCTTTTCTAGTATTATTTTCATTCGATATTCGATAATTATCTATTACGGTAGTATGTATTACAATAAATTGTACTCTGTTTTTACTTAATTTCTTCTATCTAGATGAGCTTATAAGTACCTACACATTCTTGTGGTTTATTTTTCAGTTTAATTTATGAGTTAAATTAGTCTCTTATTGAATATAATGAAACATAAACAACACATCAAACTTATTCTGAAACTATTTCTTGTGTCTTGTTATATTTCATTATTTTTGTGGTGTAATAAACCACAACACAATGCCACAACCTATCAAATTCAATACATATTATATCAAAATTGGAAATGATTGCTTTACTAAATTATTCCTTCCTTCAGATAATGTTAAACCCCCAGGAAGTTAAAGGTAATTTTTATACCATACCTAAATATCAAGCTGTTATTTCCAAGTAATACAGAACACTCTTTTACTCTCTACAAAAATGTGGAAATGCCAAATTATCGAAATAATGTGGAAATAATAAAGAAAGACGCTAATCAAATTTCTAACTTCTAAGAAAGGCATTTAGTCCATTCTTTCACGGTTTTTGCTCTAAATTTTAAAGAACCGCTTGAATTGACATGAAATTTGGCATACGTATAGCTTACATGTCAAAGGAAAAAAAATGATATTGTGCCGATGTGTGCTTTTGCTCTGGGGGTGACTTTTACCCTTTCTTGGGGGTGAAAAAATATATGTCCAAAGTAACTCCGGAAATGGGTAAACTGACTAATTTTAAGTAACTTTTGTTCTATAGAGCTTTTTTGCCAAGTCAACACTTTTCGAGTTATTTGCGAGTGAATATGGTCATTTTTCAACAAAATAACCACATTTTTAGACGGTTTTTCGCAAATAACTCAAAAAGTAAGTATTTTTTTGAAAAAAACGTTAGCAAAATATAGCTTATAAAAAAGTAAAAAAAATGGTGTACGCGTTAGGTCTCTATATCTCGCAGAACCAGAGTTATAGCCAATGAAATATAGATTCATATTCACCAAATTTTAAATAGAATATTTCGACGTGAAATATCCAAAAAATTAAGCACTTTTTGGGGAAAACTCATAACTTTTTTAAAGTGTCTAAAAAAAGCTTTATTTTTGTTTTTACAAAAAGTTTCTAGCATTAAATTTAAGCAAGTTACGCTCAAAATAAAGTTGGTCCCTTTTGTTTTTGCAAAAAAAAAAATCGGGAAGACCACCCCCTAATTAGCAACTTAAATGAAATTAATCGTTACCGCTCCACAAATTATTTTACTTATGTTGTGTTTATATGATCTGTAAGTTTCATCGATTCAAACTGCTTATTTTTGAAAAAATTTGGTTTCAAAATAAAATTTTTAAAAATTTAAATTTTGAAAAATATGATTTTTTTCAAAATAACTTAAAAATTGTTAGAGATACCAAAAATCTCGAAAAACAAAAAAGTCAGATTTGCTTTTCTGAATAACACGTATTTTTTGTTTTTCTGTTAGACAAAAATTGATTAAGATTTGGTGCTTCTAAATTTGCATACATTCGTGATCTTTTAACTACAGCCCTTTCAATAATAAGGACTTTGAACCGATGAAACTTACAGATCATATAAACAATATATACACGAGTCAAGAAACTTGTAAAGTCGTAACGATTAAGTTCATTTAAGATACTATTTAGGGGGTGATTTTCTCGATTTTTTTACCAAAACCAAAAGGGACTAATTTTATTTTGAGTGTAACTTGTTTAATTTTGATGCTAGACATTTTTTTTATAAAACAAAAATGAAGCTTTTTTTAAACACTTTAAATAAGTTGTAATGAGTTTTCCCCGAAATGTGCTTCATTTTTGGTTATTTCACGTGAAAATATTCCATCTGGAATTTGACGAATATGAACCTATTTTTCATTAGCTATAACTCTGTTTCTACTAGGTGTAGAGACGTGATATATACACCATTTTTTAAAAATTTTTACAGGCTATATTTTTGCTAGGAATGTTTTTTCGACAAAATACTTACTATTTGAGTTATTTGTGAAAAACCGTCTAAAAGCGTGGTTATTTTGTTGAAAAAATGAACATATTCACTGCCAAATAACTCGAAAAGTATTGACTTAGTGAAAAAACTCTATAGAACAAAAGTTACTTAAAATTAGCCAGTTTATCCATTTCCTGACTTTCTTTGGACGAATATTTTTTCACCCCTAAGAGGATACCCCCAGGGCAAAAGCACATATCGGCACAATATCACTTTTGTTCTTTGACTTGTTAGCTATGTGTATGCCAAATTTCATGTCAATCCAAACGGTTCTTTAAAATTTAGAGATTTTGTAATATTTTACCGTTAAAGAACGGACTAATTGATGAATAGAAAGTTAATGCTTTGCCTGTTGCTTTTATTTTCTTTAACATACAAATTTGTTGCATTTGCATTTTTTTTTGACATTGATTTCGAAATAAGAAAGGGACAACAAAAGGCTTCCTTCTCTAACCTTAATGTATGCAACCCGTCATTACATTACGAATCCGAAAATTGTTCGCGGAGCGAAAAATCCTGAGTATGTCCAGGATAAGTTTACGTTGACGCCTACGCATTGGAAACTAATCCCGAACTTACTCCGAATACGTTCGAAATGTACTGCGCGAACACTGCTATTACAACACAAAAATAATGAAATATAACAAGACACAAGAAATAGTTTCACAATAAGTTTGATGTGTTGTTTATGTTTCATTATATTCAATAAGAGACTAATTTAACTCATAAATTAAACTGAAAAATAAACCACAAGAATATGTAGGTACTTATAAGCTCATTTAGATAGAAGAAATTTAGTAAAAACAGAGTACAATTTATTGTAATACATACTACCGTAATAGATAATTATCGAATATGGAATGAAAATAATACTAGAAAAGGTACCTACTTATTTATAAACATACGAAATGGAAAACATTGACAAAAACAACTAAAAAAGCTTTAATATAAAAAATATCAAAATTTGTTTGAAGAATATTTAAATGATACAACACTTTACATAATTTCAAAACTTTAAAAACCAGAATCTACATCTACAAGGTGTTTAACAAAACAATATTTTAGGTTAAGAATTGGAAGGAGTAAGAACAGAATGTCAAGAAATTCTTCCCAAATATTTTGTGCGCCTGTGCGAACTTAAAATCCGAAACAAAATCCTCGAACGTCGAGAGCGTATCCCGGACACGTTCAGGATCTTTTTTCTGTACTGCGCGAACACCGAATTAAAAATCCGGAGGGTGTTCAGAGGGAAAGATTTGGACTCCGCCAATGCCCAATTTTGTAATGCGCAGGCGTTCTCCCTCTGGGTATACCCAGGATGTACTGCGCGATCAAAAAGACATAAATGGATGGGTGACAAAACGGAAACAGGAGTGGAACGAATACATTAGTAGAATGGCAGAGGATAGAATAGTACAAATAGCACGAGGTAAGTCACCAAATGGACGAAGAAGTATTGGCAGACCAAGAAAAAGATGGTGCGATAATTTAAACAATTTAGCAGGCTAATAAAGAAGAAGAAACAGGCTTTAAAGCCTACATACAAGAACGAAGAAAAAGAAGAAGATAAATAGATTAGAAAATGATGCTTATTCAGCTAAAAATTTTTATTATTAGTTTTTCTGTTCTTAATATCTTATCGCAAACCTTTTTATAATTCTCCAACTTCTAAATATTTGAAAAATGCTTGATTTAGTGAATCGTAAAAACTAAAAAGTTTTATTAGGATTTCGAAAAATAAGTAAAAGAGGTATCTTATAACAATCACTAGCCTTTACAGTAGAAAATATTTCAAATAGATACAGATTTTTGGCAAGACCCGTTATACCGACTTTTACAACTTTCTCCGTTACCCGAAACGGTACTTGTATAAGACCCTTGTAAAGGCGGACCCTGTAATAAAAAAATCGCTCAATCACACGTCCATAAACAGTTAGTCTTACCATGCAAATATCTGCAATAAACCTAAAAAGTCTTATTTCCAGGTAAGCAACGGTACATTGACTCAATTTGCAAAAGTAACGGTACCGTTAGGGACCCCTGCGGCTGCACCCCTTTACTAATAGCTTCCAGCAGTTTGTTTTGGCCTTATTTTTATTGATCCCGGTTCAGACGCTGCTTTTATGACTTTAAACAGAATAATGCATCGGCTTAAAGAAATTCGATGGAAGGCATTTCTGTTTTATATCAAAGAACTGTGCTCAATTGTAATAGGTACGTTATAAATTAAACTATAAGTTGGCACACATTATAATAGCAAACTATATTCCCATTATAGGGGAGTGCATTTAGATTTTCACTTCGGAAAAAATCAAACAAGATGAAACTTTTTGTAATTTCATTAAGAAATGTTTAATAAACAACATATCAAAAAGTTCTACTCGAGAAGTGGGTGCTTCATTTTTTATTAAACAAATGAACAGCGAAGTTAGATGTTTTTTAAATAACTCCGGAAATATAATTTTTAGAAAAAAACTGACTTGACCATTGAAAAATTCAGAAAATTTTACAAAAAAAACCTTATATAAAGATTTTTCTAAAATTAAATCTCTAGCTTCTGTAATTTTTTATTTATAACGCTAAAGTCACTCTTCTCACACACATTGGCGCAATGTAAACTAGCGTTGGAAGAAGTGCACGGTTGAGTTTTTTTAATGTAATTCTTTAACTAATGGATCAAAAGAAATTTTACAAATTGGACATGAAAGAAGATAAAATAAGCTATCTTATGGTTGTAACAAAAAGAAATAAAATGTATGGACATAAGTACGGTGTGGGCGGAAAGTGAGACTTATATGAATTTTGTTTAAAAATGATTTAAAAATGTGTAACTAATACAATTTTACTTACAAAGCTCTCAAATTTGCACAACTTACCTCTCAATAATCTTACTAAACGATGTTTCATTCAAAAAAAATCTCAAAAATTGAATTCAAATAATACGCTGTCTCAAAAAATGTAATTTTTGAAAACTTCGTAGTTCTACAGAATTCCCACCACTTTAAGACGGTATTACTCAAGTTTGAATAAATCTAATACAATTTTTTTAATATTTTTTCAAAGCCTAGGATGTAGTCTTTAAAAAACACTGAATTATTTTAGATTAAAAATGAAATAAACAATTTCTTTTTGAGAAAACTAAGAAAGATAACAAAAATGTAATACAAAAACCGAAAATTACCAGCTGAAAAAATGTATATACAGAGTGATCAAAACTTTTTTCTGTAAAACTTACCTAAAATTAATTTAATAATAAGCTTCAAAAATAATAAATGTTGCAACAAAAATTTTTTTTTAGCTCTTATACAGTATGTCTGCGTAACTTGGAACCTATTGATAACTTTTTTAATATCAGTTTTACGAAAAAAAGTTATTCTTTATAAAATACTCTGCATCGTATATAACATAAGATGCAACCATCAAATATCAAATTTTGTTAATTTTGTACGAGGTATGTAAAAAAATATGAATTTCACTCAAGAGTAAAGTACCTTTATATTTCACAATATCGAAAATTTTTATAAAGAAAGTTGTTTGGAATTAAAAACTATGTTCCAATATGTAATTATATCCTTCTAATCGAAAATTTGTTTTTTTATATTGTTTTATCATTAAATTTTCACTTATTATTTATGATAACTGATTTATTATTAATTTTATGAAGCAAGTTATTCGTCGTAAATAGCTGTGCATGGTCAATATAAAATATTATATTTTATCAATATTATACAAGGTATTATGTAAAAAAATTGCATAAAAGTGTAATTGCATATTGACACATCGTTTTTAATTCTGAACAACTTTCCATAATAACAATTTTCATTATTATGAAAAATATAGGTATTTTATTCCTAACTGAAATTTTTATTTATTGACATATCTTGTACCAAATTGATAAAAATTGATATTTTATGATTGCATTTAAAGTTTTAGAATATGCAGAGCTTTTTACTAAGAATAACTTTTTATTTATGATTCCATTGCAACAATTTTTTGAATATTGAAGAGACAGATTTTGAATAATTGGTTCTTTCTTTCTAATACATTTTAATTTTTAATATTTTTGTGAAAATTATTTGTTTATCTTTTTTTTAAGAATGAAATTCCATATTTGTTTGATTGGATTCTACTTGTTTTTCATTTAAATATCCGCCATTTTGGATCCGCCATTTTGAAATTTAAATTTTTAATCTTTAATTCAGATTCAACAACCTGTTAAAAATAAAGACAATAAATGTTTTAGAAAAATGTTCTTTTTTATGTTCTTTTTAGAAAATCCGCATTTTGGATCCGCCATTTTATAGTTTATAATGTTAACATTTAAGTTAGGTTTATCAAAGCTCTCAAAAATAAATATATGTAGAAATAAATACATTTTGTAAAGAAATTATGATTTTACAACTATTTTTTAAGTTATCCGCCATTTTGGATCTGCCATTTTATAATTTAAATTATCAAAATTTGATTCAGGTTCAGCAACCTCTCAAAAAATATCCACATATATGTAAACAAACACGTTTTATAAAAAAAATTCGGATTTTACAACTGCTTTTTAAGGAATTTTAGGGAAAAAATCCGCCATTTTGAATCCGCCATTTTGAATTTGCAAATTGTAATGTCAGATTCGGGTTCAGCATAATCAAAACTAAAATAAAAACATTTTTTATCAAAATAAAATGTTGAATTCACCCATATTCTTAACGTTATTTATACAAAACAATTGTTATTGTTCAAACAATTAATAAACAATTAGCGGCGAAATTTGTGAGTAGAACTTTTTACTTTAACATATTTATAAACTAACAAAAAAAGTTTTAGAAAAATATAACCTTGTTTCATTTTTTCCGAAACATTGTATCTTCTCGTTCTAATTGCACTCCCCTATTATGGTAGGGGAGACCAAGCGGGGATTTTTGCAGTCACTCGAGCGCGTCAGATTAGCATATGGTGAGAAACCTGGTACCCTGCAGATGCACCTCTACTATATATTGGCTCTTAACACAGGGGAGTTCGTTAAGGGGGGCGCGAAAAAAAAAATCTACCCTTAAAAAAACTCGAAATTGTCAGATTAAGATAAGGTAGGTTAAGTACATGCAAAAGAGTGTATATTTAAAAAATCTGACGATTTGAGCCGGGCGTAAGGAAATGGGCGAGTCCCAAAGTTTCACAAGAAAAAAGCGAATATTTTGCGAAATGAATGACAGATCGAAGAATTAAAAAATATATGCTCAATATTTTTTAAAAATCTATCCAATGATACCAAACACGACTTCTCACGGAGAGGGGTGGGGGTAAATTTAATATTTTAAATACGAATCCCGCGATATTTCGCGAAATGAACATCAGATCGAAAAACTGTAAAATACACTTATTCAATATTTTTGAAAAATATGTCGAAAGGCACCAAACATGACCCCCCATGGATGTGGGGTGGGGGGTTACTTTAAAATCTTAAATAGGAACCCTCATTTTTTATTGCATATTTTGATTCCTTACGTAAAAATAAGTAACTTTTATTCGAAACATTTTTTCGAATTATGGATAGATGTCGCTATAATCGGAAAAAACGATTGTTGGAAATGAAAAATTAATTTAAAAAATGGCAAGCGCCCACTAAAATAGAAAACTTTACTTAGCTTTTTTTGGTTTTAGGACCTACTCTTTAGAACCCAATAGGTCCCCAAAGCGCTCGAGTGACTGCACATTTAGCATATTTTGCTCCCCTACCATTAATCTGATTAGACTATTATTGCCATTTAATAAAAAAATGACTTACGATAAATACATTTAAAACATACACACACCCAAACTTAAATGGAATCATCTGATATTTCTTATTATATTATGCATCTCATAAATAATATAAGAAATCAAACAATATTACCAGAGAACGGCAGTTCTCGCCAGTGGCGCACACCTACACCCCCTAAACGATACAGTATACAGTGAGCACGTAAAGGTTGGAATAAATTCATTTTCTAAAGAATGGCCAATTTTGAAAAAAAAACCCGAAACAGATCAATTTTTATTTTTAAATTTTGACTTTTTGGCATATATATCATACTAGTGACGTCACCCATCTGGGCGTGATGACGTCATCTACGATTTTTTTAATGAGAATAGGGGTCGTGTGATAGCTGATTTGAAAGGTAATTCAATTTTCTATTCAGTAATGTAAACATTAACATAATTATTTTTACAGGGTGTCCAAAAAAAAATTGTATTAAATTTATTGACATAAAAAGAAGAATGTGTGTAATTTATTTAACTCAAAATACATTTTACTCCTATCAGAAAACAGAAAATAATGTTTATTTGACAACTAAATACTGTTTTTTGCTTAAATTCAGTATTAAAGCAGCCACCTACCTTCCTCTTGACAGTTTGAACATTTAATTTAAGCGAAAAGCAATTAGTGTAGGAAACAGAGGTTGAACCTTGCAAAATGGACACAAGTCCGGTTTTATTTTTTTTCTGGCATATCAAGGGGTGCTTATTATCAGACTAACTTTTTCTGAAAAAATTTCGCCCCGGAACCCCCCTTTTCACCCCTTTAAAGGGGGTAATTTATGGTTTTTGCAGAACGTAGCCCTTCCTGTACCTTTTACAAAAAATTTCTTTTATAGAAATATGAAGAGGACTATATTTTCTACGATTTATTTCCGACAGCATCTCTCTATCATCCACCGTTTAGCAAGGGTGGCGCTCCAAAGTTGACAAGTTTTTAAAAAAGATGTTTTTAGAAAAAATATATTTTTCGCTAACTGTAACGGAAATTAAAAAGAAATGCTACGGAGATTATTCACAAATATATGATTGATTTTTTCGTATAGGTTTCACTTAAGGATAATTGCCCTTTTTTTAATTACAGGGTGTTAAATTTTAAAAAACCCCTTTTTATACCATCTGAACCGTTTATGCTAGAGTAAAAAGACTTTCAGCGATTACCCATGTACTGGTGTTATTTACAAATTTGTAAGAAGAATTAATAAATAAAGTGATTTTCTTGGAATCCTTCACACACAATGCCCTTCATTAATATGCTTCATATATCATTTTGTGCAAGTTATTATTACCCATGCATGGACACTAAACGCGATTTCCTAGTGCAACCCTTGTAGCCAAAAACAATAAATAAAATGGGGGGTTAAAATTTTTTTTTGTTTTTTGCTTTTTTATCCATATGGGCATATGCTTCATCAATAGTGCTTTTCAAAAATATATATGGTTATTGCAACATCCCTGCGCAAACCACCCCTATCCTTGAAAATATACTGCAGAAACTACCCCTATACCTTATCCAGCATGTTTTTACGATTTTCTCATTACCTATTCATTTTTTTTAAACAAAACTTATATAAGGTTAAAGACCACTATTTACTCTAAAAATTAGGTCCTATTCATTTTTTTCGTTTAAGCAACCGTTACGGCACAGTGGCGCCGTAAACCTCATATATGCTTTGACGGGCTCCAGTTTTTGTTTATTTTTTGGTCATCTGTTTGTTTTATTGATAAAGTACTTATGTAAAATAAAACAACACAGTGTAACCTACAAATCATGACCTATGCACATTTTACATTCTTTGCTCCCCAAAGCTACAGTGGTGGCCCAAAATAAATTTTTTCATATTTTTGCCACCTACACGCATTTTATTGCGTTAATGCTACCTTAATAGCACAATATTCACCCCTAAGTGGTCGCTAAGCAGTGGCGGATCCAGGGAGGGGTGATGTGGGCGATCACCCCCACCCCTCTCAAACCAAGTGATATTATATTTGAAGATTATAAAAATATTCATTTTTTTATAGAAATACTTATATAATATTAATATTATTTTTATAAGAATGACTTTTTATGCTTTAGCGACAGTAGCGGATCCAGCATCGTTAAGAGGGGGGTGCCAATTGGTTAAATTTCTATAAAAATAAATGAATATTTTTATAATCTTTGAATATAATATGACTTGGTTTGAGAGGGGGGGAGGTGTTCACCCCCATCACCCCTCCCTGGATCCACCACTGCGTAGCGACCACCTAAGGGTAAATATTGTGCTGTTAAGGTAGCATTAATGCCATAAAATGCGTGTAGGTGGCGAAAATATGCAAAAATTTATTTTGGGCCACCACTGTGGCTTTGGGGAGCAAAGAATGTAAAATGTGCATAAGTCATAATTTGTAGGTTACACTGTGTTGTTTTATTTTGCATAAGTACTTTATCAATAAAACGAACAGATGACGAAAAAAAAAACAAAAACTGGAGCCCGCCAAAGCATATATGAGGTTTACGGCGCCACTGTGCCGTATTTTTTATTAATTAATTAATTAATTAATTAATTAATTTTTAGAGTAAATAGTGGTCTTTAACCTTGTATAAGTTTTGTTTAAAAATAATAAATAGGTAATGAGAAAATCGTAAAAACATGCTCGCCAAGGGATAGGGGTAGTTTCTGCAGTAAATTTTCAAGGATAGGGGTGGTTTTCGCAGGGATGTTGCAATAACCATATATATTTTTGAAAAGCACTATTGATGAAGCATATGCCCATATGGATCAAAAAGCAAAAAACAAAAAAAAATTTTCAACCCCCCATTTTATTTATTTTTTTTTGCTTAAGGGGTTGCACTAGGAAATTGCTTTTGGTGTCCATGCATGGGTAATAATAACGTCCACAAAATGATGTATGCAGCATATTAATAAAGGGCATTGTGTGTGAAGGATTCCAAGAAAATCAATTTATTTATTAATTCTTCTTTTTTTTGGGGTGGTTCCGGGGAAAAAATGGGGGTGCATTATACAAATTTGTAAATAGCACCAGTACATGGGTAATCGCTGAAAGTCTTTTTACTCTACCATAAACGGTTCAGATGGTATAAAAAGAGGTTTTTTAAAATGTAACACCCTGTAATTAAAAAAAGGGCAATTATCCTTAAGTAAAACCTATACCAAAAAATCAGTCAATTATTTGTGAATAATTGCCGCAGGATTTCTTCTTAATTTCCGTTACAGTTAGGGAAAAATATATTTTTTTTAAAAACATCTTTTTTAAAAACTTGTCAACTTTAGGGCACCACCCCCGCTAAACGATGGAAGATAGAGAGATGGTGTTGGAAATAAATCGTAGAAAATATAGTCCTCTTCATATTTCTATAAAAGAAATTTTTTGTAAAAGTTACAGGAAGGGCTACTTTCCGCAAAAACTACAAATTACCCCCTTTAAAGGGGTGAAAAGGGAGGTTCCGGGGCGAAATTTTTTCAGAAAAAGTTAGTCTTATAATAAGCACCCCTTGATATACCAGAAAAAAAAAATAAAACCGGACTTGTGTCCATTTTGCAAGGTTCAACCTTTGTTTCCTACACTAAATGATTATTTTTCAAATAAACATTTTTTTTTTGTTGTCTGAGAGCAGTAAAATGTACTTTGAATTAAATAAATTACTTGCATTCTTCTTTTTATGTCAGTAAATTTAAGCCAAATTTTTTTTTGACACCCTATATAAATTATTATGTTAATGGTTATATTACTAAATAAAGAATTGAATTACCTTTCAAATGAGCTATCACGCGACCATAATTTAATACATTGTATTCAATGTTTTTGTAATTATTAGCTTTTAATTATTGTGCAACCTTTGCCCTTTTTATTAGTTATTTACAATAAAACAAAAAAATTCGTTTTTCATGTTTTAATAATTTAGTAATTTCCTACTATGTACAATTCAAAATAAATAATCTTATATTCTATAATACAAAAATAAAAAACAATCGATCAAAAAAATCACATCAAAAACATAATCTAATTCTCTTTTATTTTATTTGTACCTGTACCCAGGGTAGTTATAAAAAGAAAGTATCCAAAAGAGGTTTCGGTTTGTGAAAGACCTTTCAGTGGTACAAAATGCTCTGTAATCGTTCCCTTTCATTTTCTAATGCTGCTAAACTAAATTTCAACTGGATGTTTTCTTGCTCGAGAAAAGCACACCTGATGGCGATTTCGTCTTCTTTCGCTCTTCTTGCATCTCTAGACCGTTTTGCGGCCTCATTGTTCTTTTTCCGTTTTTCCCAATAGGTAGGATCTGAATTTTGGATATTTGTGGTTTGAGTTCGTCTCATATTTTTATTTGTACCGTTATGGTTCGCTTGGGCTCTGGATAAGATTTTTTCTCTAAATTCAGCGTAAGCTTCTGAGGAATCTTTACCTAACATATTTGGAGTGGTGGATAATATTGGCATTGACATCGGATCTTTTGTGTAAGCTTTGAAAGGTCTACTACACTTAATTTTCGGTGAAGATACTTGTGTATCTCTATGTTCGGTACTGGATACATCTGACACGTCTGACTTTGGACTGTAGCAGCTGACTTCACTGTAGCTCCGGGCTCGTTTGTAGTCATAAGGGTAATTTGGAGACAAAGGTCGTTTTCTGACACATAGATCGAGGACTGCCGGGTTTTCTAGAAAGTCGTCGCCTGGATTGTGTTGCCGCATTGGGTAAAATACTGATAACTGGTTGTGTGGGAGGACGGTATGGTGCTCCATCTGTAACAAAATAAAAACATTAGATATTTTACAAGATAGAATAAAAAATATTAGATCCATTTTTGCTCTTACTTTCTTGTATGTGAGCAATAAAAGCTTTAGTTCATAAAAACAAAAGTTATTCTTTCAACGAGAGTATGTATCAGCTATTTTTCTTTTGAACCGTTGATTTGAAAAAAATCATCTCGAGGTCTCTATTATCCAAAAAGATAAGTACCTACGTTTAAAGGATAACGTGATTTTGTTGAATTTTTATATTTATTAATGAAATATAGGCAGGTAGTTGGCTATGAAAAAAAAATTGACAAGACAGTCTTAGACATGGTCTTAGACTGACAATGTTTATTTCATAATGAACCATACGGGACGGCCTATACAAAGAAGAAGAATAGTGACAATACCATGCCAAGATCAGTTTATTAGACTTAGTTTTTTAGGAGACTTCTTGTATAAGAGACATATACAAATATAAGAGTCAGATGTTCATAATAATATTCAAATTAGTAAAGAACACTCAATTCTGGTCAAGATAATAAAGAGACGCATACTGGAATATTTCGGCCATATAATCAGACACCTTGAAAAATATATAAACTTTTGCATCTGATCATTGAGGGAAAGATCCAATGTAAACTTGTTCCATCATAACTGAAAAATCAAAGATAATGGTACAGAAAATCGACTATATCATTATTTAGACCTGCACTAAATGAAGTCAACATAGGGAATATGGTAGCCATGGGAACACAATATCCATCGATAATGTCATGGAACTAGAAGAAGAAGAAGAAGAAGAAGAAGAAGAAGAAGAAGAAGAAGTAGAAGAAGAAGAAGAAGAAGAAGAAAACACTATAAAAAGGCGCCCTGCTTAACAAGATCAACACGTAAAGATACCAGTCAGAGCACCAGCTTTAAATTAAGAATATATTTGATATTATAATAAAACAAAGGGATATATATTTGATCTTTCCAAATCTAGGAAAAACAAATTGACATGTTGAGCGGTCACCATTTTGAAATAGTGCTACCAGATTCACACAAAAATCTAGAAATTTTTTGAGTGACACAATAATTACCAAATAAGATATTATTTGCTGTATATATACTTACAGAAATTTGTTAAAGTAAGATGTGTGGTTTAGCAAATGGATGAGGTAAACAGAATCTGATAAAATTGAAAATATTCAATAAAAAAACCTGTATTTCTAAGTATTATTAACGACTAGTGGAAAATCCATTGAAGACAAACAGAAATAAAAGATTTCAATTACAAGAACTGCTCTAATACAACATATTTAACTGGCTAGATGGTTGGATAATAACAAATATTATAGGGAAATGCAAGAAGACACAGCTAACAGCTATTCTATGTTTGAAAATTATTGATAGCACAATTTTTATGACACAGCTCATTTACATATACAGGGTGGTTCATCTTATTCGCCTCGGTGTCTGTACGGAAAATCACTTGATATTTTAAAAAAATTTCTTCACAGTAATATACAGGGCCATTATTACTACAATCTAAAAATAATGTGAATTATACAGGGTGCTCCAAAAAAGAGTGGTAAATCAAAGTTATATTTTTTCTTATGGAGTGCCCTATATCTGATGGAATTACTGAATTGACCTTAAAAAATAAGCTATACTTTTATAAGGGTTCCCTATACCTAAATACAGGGTGTTTTGATTTATTTCGATTTTTATGAAAATGTAAGGTTTTAGAAAAAAATAAATATCTACGAATCTAAGAATCAGTAACAAATTCCTTCTTGGATCTTACTAATAGACTATTTAGCATACTTAAACAGATGCTTACTGCAACAAAATTTCTTACAGGGTGGTCAAAATATTAGATTGTTCTATTAACAAATTCAAGCTGTAATAACTTACTTAATTTAAATGGAACATCCTGTATCTTACTAGTCTATCGCGTAGAAAATATACTTATCTTTCAATTTGTATTGGGTTTCCTACACCTATCTTTTTACAGGGTGGTCAAAATATTAGATTGTTCTATTAACAAATTCAAGCTGCAATAACTTACTTATTTTAAATAGAACACCCTGTATCTTACTAGCCTATCGCATAGACAATTTATTTAGCTTTCAATTCTTATTAGGGTTTCCTATACCTATCTCCCTTCATTTGTTCAATATTTAAAGATTTCCTAATTTGCAAGCTTTAAAAATTAGAATTAAGTTAATATGTCGTGGTTACATATTATGTACAACACATCACCAACACCGGCAATATACTTAGACATGATACTGTCAATAATAAAATTTTCATTATTATCATGTAATCACACAGAGTGTTGTATTATTTTAGTTGATTTTGGCCTACATGTGACATTGAATAATATGTTTATATCAAACTGCATACCCTATATTAGATGTCGTATTCTGGAAGATACTTAAATTATATTTCATTCCGTATAAGTATTTTCCATATCTTAAACCAATGGTTATTAAATAAATTTAAGAACACCACTTTTTTGTTTGAATCTTTGAATCGCAATTACAGACAATTAAATATAATCGCTACTTTGACGAAAACGAGTCTATTGTACAAATATATGTAAAAATGGGTATTTACAGAATAACATGTGTATTGAGAATGTTTACATGGAATTGAAGAGATTTTAAATATCTTCCATTATCAAGAATAGAATATCGAGTATATCATTTAAAATAAGAACACTCTGTGTGATTAAATGATAACAATATGAATTTTATTAACGAAAGTATCTTGACTAAGATATTTAAGTATATTGCCGGTGTTGGTGATGTGTTGTACATAACCACGAGATAGGTACTTAATTCTAATTTTTAAAGCTTACAAATTAGGAAATCTTTAAATATTTCAAAAATGAAGGGAGATAGGCATAGGTAACCCTAATAAGAATTGAAAGCAAAGTAAATTTTATACGCGATAGATTAGTAAGATACAGGGTGTTCCATTTAAAATAAGTAAGTTATTACAGCTTGAATTTGTTAATAGAACAATCTAATATTTTGACCACCCTGTAAAAGATAGGTATAGGAAACCCTAATATAAATTGAAAGCTAAGTAAATTTTCTACGCGATACACTAGTAAGATACAGGGTGTTCTATTTAAAATAAGTAAGTTATTACAGCTTGAATTTGTGAATAGAACAATCTCATATTTTGACCACCCTGTAAGAAATTTTATTGCAGCAAGCATCTGTTTAAGTATGCTAAATAGTCTATTATTAAGATCCAAGAAGGAATTTGTTACTGATTCGTAGATTCGTAGATATTTATTTTTTTCTAAAACCTTACATTTTCATAAAAATCGAAATAAATCAAAACACCCTGTATTTAGGTATAGGGAACCCTTATAAAAGTATAGCTTATTTTTTAAGATCAATTCAGTAATGTCATCAGATATAGTGCATTCCATAAGAAAAAATATAACTTTGATATACCACTCTTTTTTTGGAGCACCCTGTATAATTCACATTATTTTTAGGTTGTAGTATTAAAGGCCCTGTATATTTCTGTGAAGAATTTTTTTAAAATATCAAGTGGTTTTCCGTACAGAGACCGAGGCGAATAAGGTGAACCACCCACAAACATAATACAACATAAAATGTGTATGAGCTGTATCATAAAACTGTGCTATCAATAATTTTCAAAAGGAGTACAGACAAGTATTTTTCAAATTTAAATATATGTCAAATGTCAATACTTGGAAGGATTAAAGCAAAAATTATAAAAGTTTCGGATTATAGTCTAGGCGCCAGAGGGGTCACCGTGTCCTTTTCAATTCTGATGGACAAACTCAACGGTTTCTTATGAATTTTTGGCTGCTGATTACGAATTTCGAGGGTCGATTTCGATCCGAGTGGTCAAAAATTGTTATAAACAATTTAATTGTTTATAAATTGTTTATAAGGCTCTGGCGCATAAACTAAAAGAGATAAAAAATAATTTTTCAAATAAAACTTGTTCGTTAATAAAAAACGAAGGCAAAAACGTTTACTAAACTTAAATACAGCAATTACAACTTAAGATATTGTAAAATTAGCGGACAATGCAAATTGCAAATTTCAAAATAAGTATATTTCGAAGCTTTATCTATCGTATCTCAGCTTCTACGCATGCAAATGAGCCTTAGAAGATTTCATTTTAAAGCTTTATTAATAGTATTCCAAACAAAGTTTACTGTAATACTTTATCTTCATTTCTTTTAAAGTTATACCCATTTGAAGTTATAATTTTCTTAAAAAAATTGTACATTAATTTGTTTATAAGGGTTTCAAGTAATAGTCCTGTCGCCAGGGGGGGTACAACGGCCTCGTTAATTCAGATGGACTTAACCAAGTTTTTTTTATGTATTTTGACCCGTAGAACACGAATTTTTTGGGTAACAGTTGATCCGGATGTCGATAAGATTGTTATAGACCAAGAACTTGAGGAATCAAATAACAGCGATTTTTGGCAAAACAATACAATATTTTGTATTTTTTGGGTCATTTTAAGCAAAAAATATTTCTACAAGTTTTTTAGTAGGATGCACAGTTTTCGAGATAAACGCGGTTGAACTTTCAAAAAATCGAAAAACTGCAATTTTTAAACTCGAATAACTTTTGATTAAAAAATAAAATAGCAATTCTGCTTAGCGCCTTTGAAAGTTCAAGTCATATTATGTCGGTTTTGATTATTTGCATTGCTAAAAATTTATTGTGTTATTGTTAAACAAAGCTACAAACAACTAGTGCGTGAGTGATGTTTCTATGATTTCTCATTTAAAATCGAACGAATAGGTAGAATAGGTACTAGTGCAATCAAGACTATTTCTACGTTACATGCGTTAAAACGCATGTAAAAGCACGGGAAACCGTACGTGTTTATAGCTTTGTTAAACAATAAAAAAATAAATTTTTACCAATGCAAATAATCAAAACCGATATAATTTGACTTAAACTTTCAAATGCGGTAAGCAGACTTGCTATTTTATTTTTTAATCAAAAGTTATTCGGGTTCAAAAATTGCAATTTTTCGATTTTTTTAAAGTTCAACCGCGTTTATCTCGAAAACTGTGCATCCTACGAAAAAACTTGTAGAAATATTTTTTACTTAAAATGGCCCAAAAAATACAAAATATTGTTTTATTTTGCCAAAAATCGCTGTTATTTGATTCCTCAAGTTCTTGGTCTATAACAATCTTATCGACATCCGGATCAACTGTTACCCAAAAAATTCGTGTTCTACGGGTCAAAATACATAAAAAAAACTTGAGTAAGTCCATCTGAATTAACGAGGCCGTTGTACCCCCCTGGCGACAGGACTATAAGTTTGAGCTGTAAAAATTTATACTTTAATTAACAATAATGATAGAAGAACTCAAAAGGACCAATTTAAGCTTATAAAATGTTTGTAAGTTAATTATTGGTCAAGATATCGATATTTTAATGACGCGCTATGAGGCGCAAAATCGGCTCACAGTCAAGTAAATATTTTTCGACGCTTTATCAATCGTAGCACGGCTTCTACGCATGCAAATGAGCCAATATGTGATATAGTTGCTCCATTTTATCTTTGCCTATGTGTCACGATTAATTTTCAAACAAATTAAGTCAAAACATAAACGAAAACATACGTCGATGTGTATATACATTGTGTATACTGTATACTATAATATACTATACACATAGACGTACGTTTTTACTTTATGTTTTGATTTAATTTGTTTGAAAATGAATCATGACGCATGGCAAAGATAAAATGGAACAACTATTTTCTTCTTCATGTGCCATCTCCTCTAAGAAGGTTGGCAACCATCACGGCAATTCGCACTTTCGATACCGCTGCTCTAAAGAGATCGGCAGAAGTGCAATTAAACCAAGCTCTCAAATTGTATAACCAGGAGATGCGTCTTCTTCCGCGACTACTCTATAACACAACCCCTACACCCCTACATATAAAAATGGATAGAGTTCTTTTGCAGCATCATCATTGCATAAAACAAGCATTTATGTTGTGGCGGCATACACACAATTATTGACGTGCCTTGATGATGCTGCAGAAGAACTAGATACACTTTATATGGATATCATAATAGATAATTAGACTCTGAAGCCCCAGAAAGTTTTGGTTTTACTGCCTACAAGGACAGGCTTAGTACCACCATGTAACTGTAAAAATTGCTCTAAGAACTTATGCAGATGTAAAAAGCTGAGATTCCCTGTATATCTCGATGCAGATGCATGAAAGAAAATGTTTGTAAAAATAGTATTAATAAATAATATCAACTTACTTTTTAGTTATATTTCTGAAATACTAGTTTTTAATGTTTTTTTCTCATTTAATAAAAAAATAAAAGACATAGTAAATATAATGACAGGGGGTACGAGGTACAGTATGATGATTTAATTATAAGAATTATTTGCTAAAATCTTACTAGGATCTTCAAGAATGAAAAATGAAGATAACGTATAGGTATATACATAGAAATTATAATTTGCATCGAGAAGTTAGCGCGTGAACCTTTACGATGTGAGCCGATCTTGCGCCTCAGAGCGCGCTATTAAGATATCGATATCTTGGCCAAAAATAAACTTACGAACATTTCCTTAAGCTCAAAATGTTCCTTTTGAGTTCTTCTATCATTATTGTTAATTAAAGTATAAATTTTTATAGCTCAAAATTGCTTGAAACCCTCATAAACAAATTAATGTACAGTTTTTTTAAGAAAATTATAACTGCAAACGGGTATAACTTTAAAACAAAGAAATATAAAGTAATGTAACAAACTTTGTTTGGAAGCCTATTCATTAAGCTTTAAAAAGAAATCTTCTAAGGCTCATTTTCATGCGTAGAAGCAAAGTTATGATCGATAAAGCTTCGAAAAATACTTATTTTGTAATTTGCAATTTGCATTGTGCACTAATTTTACAATATCTTGAGTTTTAATTGTTGGATTTAAGTTTAGCAAACGTTTTTTTCTTCGTTTTTTATAAACGAACAAATTTTATTTGAAACATTCGTTTTTATCTCTTTTAGTTTATGAACCAGAGCCTTATAAACAATTTATAAACAATTAAATTGTGCAAAAATCCATATGAAACCGTTAAGTTTGTCCATTAGAATTGAAAAGGACACGGTGACCTCTGTTTGGCGTCTAGACTATTATTAAGATACTGATAATGAAGATAATATTATTGTCAATCTATTTTAATACGCATATTACCTTTGAATCTAATATAATAATAATAATTAGCTACAATTATACATATAGTTGAAACTATACGGTTCGACTTTCAGAGCGGAAGTCGTTATGAAAATAAAATTGTGAAAATTTTAAGTCAAAGTAAATTAAAAAAAAAATGTCGCAAAAGTGAGTTTAAAATTTGGAAATACATTCTATGTATTTTTTAAGCAAAAGAGTAGAAAAAGTATCAAAACTCACCATTCTAGTACGTTCTAAATAAAAGTCCATCATGACGTAATAACAAAAATTAAACCTAGTCAATCGAACGTGTTTGGTGATAGCTTGACACTGGAACTATGAAAAGCTAATCAACAAGCTATTCTTAAATAGCTGTTAACGTCTTTTAAGTAATTATTAATTAGTTTATTTTATTTTCGGTAATTTATCAAATAAGCATAATTAAAAAACATACTTGTTTTCCTTATTCTAGTCTACTAATCGCCGATTATGATATTATCTCACATTTGGTAATTAAGTAACTAGAAGATACTCGAAGAATTTCTAGAACATGATTATACGCGCTGGCGTATTTTGTAAGCCAGATACAAGAATTCTACTGCAAATATATTTAAAAATTTAGTTTTTGACCTTGTTTATCTCTCTAACCTATCACTGGTATGTACTTTGCATATGTATTTGGTTTTAGTTTCGTTATAACCGGCGTTCTGGGAAGATCGTAATTTACAGTTTATTATTTGTTGTTTCCGGTGGTGGACAATATACGACACGATTAAATTAATATAAGTAGTAATATAAGTACATATTTCAATTGTTTCTTAGTCATTGCACAAAATATATTTTTCTTTATAAACAATACTTTTTCTTCTGAAAAAAATCACATTTAAAAAAAAATATTAGTAATTTTATTTATCATGAAATCCAGTTATTCCATGATTCCAGTTATAAATCCCAATTGGCTTACTGAGAAGGAACTACAAGCATTCACCGATGCCGAATAAGGTTCATAACAAACAACTAAGTGCATTTTTCAAAAAAAAAAAAAAAAAAAACAAATCCGCTGTCTTTAAGTATATTTTCTTGTGGCGTATAAAGTACGCCACGCGTGTAGTTATGTTATAACTTGATGCGCGGGTAGTTAAAGGTTAAAATTGCATTTTGACAATAATGTATTGGATGTTAAAATTTTTGTTGAAGTTGATAATTTTTTTAGTATAAAAATAAGAAAACCACGCAGAGATGACACCTTTAAAAAAGTCTTTCGATCTAGTAAAAATTGCGTTATTTAATACAGTGGAACCCCGTTAACTCGGATTAATCGGGACCGCGGCCGATCCGGGTTATCGAAAATCCGGGTTAGCCGGAGCAATGGTAAAAATTAATAAAATATGGTATGCTTACAGATAAACTCCGTTATAATTGGCACACAGACACTGGTAAACCACGTTCGCGCTTCGCACAAAACCACACATACGTCGCATACAAAGCGTCGCGTCGTCGAGAGTCTAATTTTTAGCTTTATTAGCTTTGCACCGATTGTCCAAACTGTCTTTTGATATCATTTTGAAACAAAAATAACATTTTTACCTTTTATTGCCATTACGTAGACAAAAAACACAATCACAAAATGCGACTTTACTACACACAATACCTTCTCAATCGCAAGTTATGTTATTTAATAACAGTGAAGACTAAGACCATTGTTTGAAAAAGAATGTTAATAGTCTTTTAATCTTTTCTAAACAATGCTAAGACAGTTTCAAATAAATAAAGGATACTTACAGGTGCCTGTTGTTTTCGATAACACGACAATGAACGTTGTGTGCCATGAGTCATTTTTACTATGGTATATTATGTAGTTCAAATTACACAAATACGTATTATCTCTCAAATATTATATTACATACATTTTTATTGTTGAAATGTTTGTCTGATAAATAACTATGTATTTTGATGGGAAATAGGGCACAATTAAATTGAAAAATAATTTTATTAACATTTCGACGCCCTGATCGGCTGTCGTTGTCAAAATACAAAATATGTACTGAAAATCAAAATGTTTATCTGATGAAAATCGGTCCGGGTTAGCCGGACTTCCGGGTTATCGGGGGCCGACTTATCGGGGTTCCACTGTAATTGTACTTGAATTGCAATTTGAAAAATACGAAGATGGATGGAGGCTAAAATGCAACAAAAAACTCAGAGTATAGTGAAATTCTTTTCACAGGAGACCTGATAACATTAAAAGAACTAGAAGAGAGAACGAAGGCAACCAGAAAGAAGAGAGAAAGAAAAACAAAGGAACTAAACAAAAAAAAAAAGTCAAAGAAATGTTGACCCACACCCACAATAAATAAACATCATAAATAAAGAAATCTCTAAAGCTATTAACCGAGACAGTAGAAAATACAAGAGCGAGTAAATTATAAAAACTATATACAGGGTGATTGATTAGTAGGGTAAAGCTTAATAGCTCCGCTATAGTAATAGATAGCAATAAAAGTTAATAACAAAAATTTTAGCCATCTTTGAGCTTCACATTACAAAATTAGTTAGAATGTTACAGGGTGTTCGATAACACAGTGGCAGACCTAACTTTTGTTTTTTTAAATGGGACACCCTATATTTTATTTTATATTCGAAATGCTGTTAACTTCTTTATCACAAAAATATAAAGGTTTGTAATGTTATACACGCTATTTACAAAGTTATAACCAATTTTGTATGAAAATCGTAATAAGTTCAACTCCCTGTATAAATAAAAATAAGCACAACAGCAATGGTTTATTAATGCCATATTTTTTTATTTATTGTCAAAATTTTTAAAAATGATTGATATTGCTAATTTTCTTTATATCAAATACAGGATGAGTCAAAACGCAAGTACATTATTTTCCCAGTAATGTTAAATAGAACACCCTGTATTGTATGCCATTATTGAAAAGTAACATTAACGTACTTTAATTTTTATACAACATTCCCTATGCCCAAATTTATTAGTTTTCGAGATATTTTCATTTTTCAGAGCAAATTATTTTAGGTGTTTAAATTTATCTAAATTTTAAGTAAGCCATGACTGAATTGAAAATTGAAGATTACCGATTATCAATCCGGTAATCAATGTAACACTGTAGCTAGCAAATAAAGAAATAAAAATAATTTATTAGTAATACATTTTACAAACAAAAACACAACCACTACATGCAACATTTTTGAAACAATTAAAAACTATGTTTTTATGTAAATGCAACAAATAAACAAAGAAAATTAGTAATAAATTTTACAAAAAAACACACAAACACAAAATACAATATTTTGTGAAGACAATTAAACACTACTTTTGTATGTAAATGTAACAATGTAACAAATAAAGAACGAAACATAATTTATCAGTAATACATTTTGCAAAAAAACATGTTTGAAAAAATTAGAAGCTACTTTTAATAAAATATTTTAATATAATAAAATATTTTTAATATTTAATTATATAAGGTGTTCAAAATTATCTCCTAACACATTTATGTACGCCTAAAAACGATCATTGAATGAGCTACTTACTCTACGGAGCATTTGTAAATTAACACATCGAAATACACTTTGTATTCTATTTTTCATCTCATCCCTTGTTGTTGGAGGTATTTTATAAACTTCATTATTAACGTAACCCCAAAAAGATCAGTTCAGTTTATTAAATTCTGGTGATTTGGGTGGCCACGCTACTGGTCCATTGAAAAATGAAAATATCTCGAAAACTAATAAATTTAGACATAGGGAATGTTATTTAAAAATTAAAATACAGTAATAGTACTTTTCAATAGTGATATAAAATACAGGTTGCTCCATTTAAAATTACTGAGAAAATAATGTACTTGCGTTTTGACTCAACCTGTATTTGATATAAAGAAAATTAGCAATATTCTTGAAAATTTTGACAATACGTTAAAAAATATGGCATTAATAAACTATTGTTGTTTTGCTTATTTTTATTTATACAGGGAGTTGAACTTGTTACGATTTTCATATAAAATTGGTTATAACTTTGTAAATACCCTGTATAACATAACAAACCTTTATATTTTTGTGATGGAGAAGTTAACAGGATTTCGAATTTAAAATAAAATATAGGGTGTTCTACTTAAAAAAGCATAAGGTTGGTTTGCCACTGTGTTATCGAACACCCTGTAACATTCTAACTAATTTTGTAATGTGAAGCTCAAAGGTGGCTAAAATTTTTGTTATTAACTTTTATTGCTATCTATTACTATAGCGGAGCTATTGAGCTTTACCCTACTAATCAATCACCCTGTAGAGAACAAAAGCATGGTAATTGAGTATTGAGGAGAAAAATCGGAAATGGAAAAAGGAAATCTTCCAACAAATAGAAAAACGGGAATTGTCTCAGATAGGCCAGGCATATTACATATAGTGGTGGAAAGTTTCTTTGAAACTTATGTATATCAAGCAAGCAAGCAAGCAATTTGATTTAACCCGACCTGTGAGAGATGTCCACCCTATCGAAAAAGTACATTCGGGTGTAACAATTCATTGGGCGAGGTGTCTTAACCCGAGTAAAAACAGGGATCACCCCACCTCGCTCCAATGCTCCAGGCCATCCCTTTCTCCCCTATAGCACGCTGATGCACGATAGGGGCACAACTATCCTAGCCAAATGCTCTTCACAATGGAATCCTGGGTAATAAGATTCCAATGTGGTGCCCTAATCGAATTTAAAACTAGGCCAGCGTGAAGCGCTCTATGCCTTTATTCTCTAATTACTTATCCGCGAACTAAAAATTGTTTGCTTGGGCCCCAAGTCATTGTACCAAACCCTACGAGGCTCGGTCCAATGACTTGGTGTCCAAGTATTTTTTTGGTTTTTTTGTTTTTTATATTTTTTTGGTGGCTGGCGCCTTTTTTATATATTTTTGAAGTTATTCTTCTTTAGGCGCGATGCGAGTGAGAGTAAAATTTCATAAATCTGCGCGCATGCGCACACAGACAGTAATAGTTCGTTGCTAATCTTTCAAGATAGGTATGTATGACCTGTATCAGCGCAAATAAGTCATTAAAAGAATATATTAGTGTTTTTAGTAAATGTATTATTTATTATAATTTTTGGATTTGTCTTTCTCTGTAGTAAGATAATAAAATATTATGTAGGTATAACATTTTTATATGTCTATTTGTCACCGTGTTGTGTAATTATATCCAAAGCTTACATGTCATTTAAAGAAGCTCGGTGGCATAGTTGGTCGAGCGTTCGGTCAGTGATTGGAAGGTCGAACCGGTCGCGGGTTCCAATCCTGGACGATTCATATATTTTTTAATTTTTGGTTGTTTTAATAAAAATTTTTTGAAAGTGGTAGATAAGAAAGTTAGTTTAATATTTAAATTAAATACAAATAACCTGTTAAGTATATTTACTTCGTTGAAATTATATAATAGAAGAATAACTTCTTACGTGCGTACAAAGTACACACAAATTCTTTTTTTGTAGGCTAACTTTATTTATGATCGTGGTATTGGACCTACGCTTGAGTTACGTGTTTCTTCGGCACTTGGTGTTTCGAGCTACGAACTATCTACTATTTTTATTTTTACCCCTTTATTTTTCTTTGTCTCACTTTTCTTTCACTTTAATTCTTTGTGTCTCTTTATTTACTTTATTTATTCCACTTTATTTTCTTTACTTTATTCCACTATTTGTTGCAGGCCCGTGCGCAGAATTCGTTTATGGGGGGGGGGGGTTTGACATATGTGTATCATGTTAGGTTATGAAGTTAATAAAAAATAATAAGAAACTTTTCTTATAAATGAAGACATTTTATTGTGTCTTGGTCTTGACTTGATATTCAGTATTCGTAGTTAATATAAAATTACTGGTTTTGGTGGTTAATATTATTTAAATATGAGTGCCAAGAAAGCTTACACTAAAAGAACTTTCTTCGTACCGGGATTTATATCGAGTTATCGTTCCGTTAAAAAATTCAAAAGGGAACTTAACGAAGTTAATAGACTTTTTTTATAATGATTTGTCTTTATGTTATTTATAACGTTCATGGATTATATTCGTTTGTATGTTATTTCGTTCGGTGTAAATAAAATTTGTGTATTATCTACCTATTATTGGTTTTTATTTTAACATTTTAACCTGAAAATGGTAGTGATAATCGGAGGATCTTGAAAGTTTTTCTGTCGAAACAATGCATTTTTTGAGACAAAATATTTCACAAAAATTAACATTAATTTTATAAAAGTCAGACTGTCGGTCTGTAGTTAATTTACATATTATATTTTTATTAACTAAATTTAAACATCAGTTAGCCCACAAACGATGCTTTGCGTTTCCACTCCTTCTTAAAGGTCTCCATAATCGATACTATCGATGGTTGCATTCACAATGACACTGATAATAGGAGGTAAAAAAGGCGGGAAAATTCAAAAAAAACGTGCACAAGATCGAGAAAGTTGAGAATGTCGAAACAAAAATTGACAACAAAATATTTATTATCAAGTCGGTTTGACTTTCGTAGAATAAGGACTATTGCTAGTGGAAAATTATGTGGAAAAATTCTCGATGGGGGGGGGGGGGGTTAGAACCCCCAAAACCCCCCCTGCGCACGGGCCTGATTTGTTGTATTCCAAGCGTCATACCCTAGCATCTCTCGCAGTATGGGGCTTATGTGGTGCTCAAGCTCCGCGAATTTAATACTTGCCTTGTCTGTCAGCATTTCTGTGACTCTTACCTGTTGTAGCTCTCTGAACAGGAATCTTTCTGCGACGTACTTCGGGACTTTGGCTGCTTCTCTAAGGCTTGTTGTGAACCGCTTGTATCTTCTTTTTGTGTCTTGCATACTTGTCCCCATGCGAGAGATGCGCCTGTTAGTACCGGTAATATGATGCTGTTTATTAACCTTAACCTCGTTTTTAATCTTAATCTACTTTTCCTGCCTGTGGGTCCTCTTAATGTTGCTCTTGCCATGTTGGCCTTCTGGACTGTGGCTTCTACATGTTTTTGGAAGGTTAATCCTTTGTCCATGATGACTCCCAGATTGTTGGCTTCATGTTTCCACTCGATGGGGTTGTTCTGCACCGTCAGTTGTTCTTCTGGCTGTTGTCTTCCTTTCTTGTATAGTACCGCTTGCGACTTTTCGGAGTTGATGGCTATCTTCCACTTTATACTCCATTCCTCGATGTCTTCTAACGCTGTTTGCAGGTTGGTCACTGCTACATCTACGTTTCTGTGTTTGGCCGCTATCTCTGTGTCGTCGGCATAGACTCATCAGGATACCTGGTGTTTTTGGTACGTTTGCGGTGTATATTGTGTACAGCAGTGGTGACAGGACTGCTCCCCGTGGCACTCCAGCCCTCTTGGTTCCCGAGCTCGGACAGGACTTGTCCTAACCGAACCCTGAAACTCCGGCCGCCCAAGCACGAAGAGATCAGCCTCGTCATCGCCCCGCTGTACCCGTAACCTCGCATTTTGTAGATGATCTCATTTTCTTATTTTATTTGATTAAAGAATGATGGATAATTTTTAATGAACTTGTCTAATAGATATTTTGAAAATTATTTGGCGTAACTATTAAATTTTGAATCGTCAAAGAGGTCAATGACTTATGACAGTGAGTAAAGAAAGCTGGGGTGCAATAGTCCTAACTTTTGCCTGGAGACCATACGGCAGCGCCGTCATAAGTTTGCCTTACCAATTTATTTTTGATATCAAAAAATTTTATTCTGTCCTTTAAAACACCAAAAATATGTTCTGTCTTATGGATTCTACTCACGTCTGAAAACCTAAAAACCTCTCATAAATATTAGACGTAAGACGTAACGCGTATCGAAGAACAATTGATAATTGTGAATAACATGTTACCTCTGTCAGTAGTTTCGTCTACTTCTACCGAAAAGGATCAAAATGTAACTACTAATTGATTCTTTCATTATGTGCTGTTTTAGGTACGCCGCTAAATGTCTTCGAGTCAGAAAGTAAATTAGAAAATTCCAGGTCGTATTTGTTAAACAATAAATATTATTTGTTCTCTATAATTAACTTGATTTAACGAATGCTCCGATTCATCCTGTCCCTCAAATGTTAATTCTTGACAACTTAAAAAAATTACAATATCAATAATTAAACGACGTAAAACTACTTATTTCGTAATTTCATCCCAGGCGCGCTAGCAATGTACGTGGCTAGGTACGTGCCTTGAAGCCTTTTGCAGATCACCGATCGGCAGATTGGTATCTGCCGGACTTGCCATTCAAATCAATACGGGGAATGTATAATTGGTTGCCTATCGGCTAATATTCCATAGCTTCTTATTACAAGCAAATCGTCAATCTGGGGACGGCTTGCCGAGCCGGGCTTTATAATAAGAACTCACACAATCGCAATCGAGTGCATGGCTATAGGATCATGAATTTGAAAAGTCTCTTACGCACAGCTTACAGGGATCACTTAACGTATCGGATCGATCGAATTATTATAAAAACAATGAATAAAATTTAGTCTGTGTTATCTCACAGATATTTTTTTTTATTTCACAGAAAAGAATAACATCAACTCTAATTAAATTAAATATTTAAAAAAATCTATAATGTGTCTATAAATGTGTGGGTCGGCACTGCCGACCCTGACCAGCAGCCACTGGGTGGCAGCCAATGGAAATAGTAAGCTAACAATATTTAGAGTATCATCACGATGTGACAAGTGGTCATGAAATGAGGAGGAAAGGGCGAAACTTGTATGGTGTGCAAACAAGAAAGTTAGTTGCAAGAAAGTTGGTGCAAAGAATATAGTTACTCGAAAAGAATTTTTTGGGAAACAGCACGATGCACATTGAGAGACTAAATCAGAAATGAAGATATGAGGGTCGAATTAAGTAATAAATTTTCGTAGAATAACACAATGCAACAAAACAGATTAAAATGGAGAGAATATAATATACAATGTCTTACCAATATACACTAAGCATCAAAATTACCGCACCACCTTAAAAATGGGACATTTTTAATGTCTCGTATTTCCCAAACCTGTTGTCCGATTTTAGTGATTTTTTTAGTGTATTATAGCTTTATTCTTCAAGAATATCGATGTTATATTATTATTGCTAAACAGGTAAGCGTCATTGATAACCGGGTGTAAAATTGATAATGTGTTTTTTTCTCAAAGTTTGGAACACCCTGTGAAATATCAACTGTAGCCTTAGGCTTTCTTAACATCCTGCTTTTTGATTAATTCGCTTATGTGGGATAATAGAAAAGTTAGGTACTTTAACAACTAGCCATGTTATTCGTCAATACAGGGTGTTTCTAAATAAGTGCGACAAACTTTCAGGGGTTATTCTGCATGAAAAAATAATGACCGTTTGCTTTATAAACATATGTCCACAAATGCTTCGTTTCTGAGATACGGGATGTTGAATTTTTTCTTACAAACTGACGATTTATTTATTGCTCTAAAACCGGTTGAGATATGCAAATGAAATTTGGTAGATTGTAAGGGGTAGTTATTGCGCATTTTTTGACATATAATTAAGAATTTTATTTTCACCATATGCGTGCATACAGTTATAAACATTTTAGATATATCCCGTATGTACGCCAATGGTGAATATAAAATTCTTAATTGTATGTCAAAAAATGCGCAATAACTATCTCTTAAAATCTACCAAATTTCATTTGCATATCTCAACCGGTTTTAAAGCAATAAATAAATCGTCAGTTTGTAAGAAAAAATTCAACATCCCGTATATCGGAAACAAAGCAAATTTGTGGACATATGTTTATAAAGCAAACGTTCATTATTTTTTCATGCCGAATTACCCCTGAAAGTTTGTCGCACTTATTTAGAAACACCCTGTATTGATGAATAACATGGCTAGTTGTTAAAGTACCTAACTTTTTTATTATCCCACATAAGCGAATGGATCAAAAAGCAAAATGTTAAGAAAGCAATATTTCAATATTTTATATACGCTAGAATATTCTACAGAGTGTTTGTTCCAAACTTTGAGGAAAAAACACACTATCATTGTTACACCCGGTATATACAATGACACTTACCTGTTTAGCAATTATATTATTATATTGATATTGCTGAAGAATAAAGCTATTATATACTAAAAGAATTACTAAAATCGGAAAACAGGTTTAGGAAAAAGGAGATATCAAATATTAGGCTATTGATTATATTCAAAATAATATAGCTAAAAGGAACTACAACGTTAACGGGGTTTTATTATTTCATATGGTCAATGGACATCTATATATGAAAAAACCGCATAGTGCTACCATTTAAAGAGGTGCGTTTTTGTAAAATGGGTGAATTAGTCCCTGGTCACAGGTTACATTAGGGTGAGTCCCAGGCCCGGCCCCAGGGGTGGGCGAACTGGGCGGCTGCCCAGGGCGGCAAATTTAGGGGCGGCAAATTTTTGAAAAGCCAATTTTTGAAATTGAAGAGATAATAAATTATGGTTTTAATATTATAAAAAATCAACATTATAAATAAGAGCGGCAAAAATGCCTCAGTAAAAACGAGAATTAAAAAAGTAAAACAATAACAATATTTATTGTTCATTCGACTGGAAATCGACAACACCGCCTTCTTCTTCATCATATAAGAATAGTGGGATCAAAACTACTCGCTAAGCCAGATCACGCTAAGTCTCCAGCTCATCTACAGTCACAGCGACAGTGGGTAGAACTAGCAATTTTATTAGACTAGACGGGCAAATCCATAGACGAAGAAACCCAAAAAGTTCTAAAATGTAATAGAACGACTTGTATCAATAATAAAGTTCTTAGCACAACAGTGTCTTCCATTGAGGGCCGATTCTGATAAACTTTTTAATCACAACCATGGTAATTTTTAAAGCTTGTTGAGCTCTTTGGAAAATTTGATTCTGTTTTACAAGAGCACATTAGGAGAACAACGAATGATAGTAACAAGCAGCATCACTACTTGGGAAAACGTATCCAAAACGTAATTATTCAGCTTCTCCATGAACAAATCAAACATAAAAGTTTAAACTTTTTGAAATCAGCAAAGTATTACACGATGGACAGATGATATCAGGCGGATTAGTAAAAACTGGCAACAATCAGCACAAAACCGTGAAGTGTGGAAACAATTTGGGGAGACCTATGTCCAGCAGTGGACGTGAATTGGTTGGATGATGATGATGATGATGATGAAAGTATTATAGCATAATTTTAGATTATACACCTAATATTGCTGGAGTGAAAAAGATAACTACTGTTATAAGTTTTGTAGATTTATGTAGATTTATTCACAAAGTGTTAAAATTAATATGCGGTTGCTGATCTTGCCCAGGGCGGCAAAATCTCTAGGGCCGGGCCTGGTGAGTTCTATGCACTTTTGGTACAAACACGTCTACATAAAAATTGTTCCTGGTTAAATTTCCAATCTAAATATAACTTTTTAAGTCAAGGATACTTTTTTTTACAAAAATATATTCAAAAGAAAAAGAACAAAAAAACCCAAAAGAAGGAAATTTTGTTTATTGTCCCATAACTTTTGTCCACGAGGATATAAGTATAGACATTGCTTTACAGAAAAAAAAAACGTACATATTTCTTCTTTAAAACGTTGTTTAGTAGAGGTAATTTGGATTTATAGTTTTCGAAATATGATTTTTCAAAGTTCGCCACTCACAGCAATTTTGGGCAATTTTCCTTGTTATTTCGCAAATATTGTTCTGTAACTTTTTTTACGTAACTTTAGGTATATGCAATGGTACACGTAATAGGAATAGAAATCAGTTACCTTTAAAATGGTCTACTGTATAACGTTGTACGACTTTTTTTAAAGAGATTGTGGTTTTTCAAAATTTTATACTTTTAACGATTTTTTATAATATAATATAATATAATATAAAAATTAAATAATATTATTACATAATATATTATATAATACAGGGGTGGCCAAACTGTGGCTCGCGAGCCACATGCGGCTCTTTGAAGGATTACTTGTGGCTCTCGATCAATGTCCCGAGTTCCTTTTCAATTTTGTATTTATGTATTATATTTAAAAAAATTTATTATCGTTGCATATGTTTCAAAATGTCTTCTTAATTACTGACAACTAATATGAAAGACCAAATGTAACTTTGTAACAAATTCCATTTTCATTCAAGCTAAGAATGATATGACAGATCGAAAACTGCCCGAACGAACATTAAAACTATCGCGACATAAAAGTCAGTAATCAGCCGACTCCAGGCCGATTTGTATAACTCTTGCTACGGATATATGCAAAATTATTTGTAATTTGGATTACACATTTTAGTCATTTTATCGACATAAAAAAACTGTTACAATAATAAACTAGAAAAACTTAATTAACGAGTACATATATAAAAAAGCCAGAAGGAATATTGACCAAACTCCAAAATAGATTTCAAGACTTAAAATATTTTAAATCATCTCTTCATTTTTTCTGAATTCATTTCAAATTAACATAGTTCATAAAACGAATTTTTTATTACCAATGTATGACCCGAACAACACATGGAGGATAAAAATTAATAGAAACACAAGAAGATCAAGCTCGAAAATAAAACTATAAGTCGACACCAATTACCGAATTTTGGAAAGTACCAGAATCGAAGTACCCTAAATTAAAAAAGGATTCTTGTATTTGTGTGGACCATTTTATTCCATTTTAAAATCCGTGATATCAAAACACCGATTAGTATCAACTAATCAGCATTTAGCTGCTGAACTAAAAAGCCTGAAAGAATTACTAGGAAGTGCTGGCACAAATTATTCACCAAATTTTAAAAAATTATCAAAAGAAGGAAAATAAATGTAAAATGTTGTACACACATATTTTTGAATAAAATTTGAAAAATTTGAAAATGTTTTAATATTACGTACTTTTATTTCAACTTTCAATAAATAAAATTTCTGTTAAAAAAATTTGTATACCTACAAATACCTTCTTTTTTACTTTTTGAATACATACCTATAAAATGGCGGCTCGCGAAAAATTTCAACTTGTGAAAAGTGGCTCGGACTATCAAGGAGCTTGGCCACCCCTGAATATATTATATTTATATTATATAATATTTTATTATATATAGTATATTATAATATAATATTATATTATAAATTGTATATTATATAATACCTAATATAAAAAAATATTATTTTTTACATTTTTTACGATTATTTTTTAAATTTCTCATTATAACTTTTTTTTCTTGTACTTGAATATACTATATATTGCTCAATAAAGAGGGCTTACTTTTTGTTCTTTAAAATGGTGTATCATCTATATTTAAATATGTAATGGAAACCGAGTGATTCTTTGATATTTTTTACCTGTATTATTTAAAATTATTTCTTTTACAAAAATTACATAAACTTTAGTGTTAGAAAACATCACTTCAGTTAAAATTATTTAAACCTTGACATTTAAAAAATTTTCAAAACCAAAGTCCACCTCTTCGTTAGCATTAGCTTCAATATCTTCCTCTGACACCTCAGTTATCTTAGAGTTCCCACAATTAGTACCCATGCACATGCACCCTTTGCAGAATATTGAACAACTAATTCCTATCCTCCTACAATCGCAGTTTTTTGTACATTCTTTGGTACATTTACATGCTATTTTTTCAAGCAAAGCTTGTGGTGCATGAGCTTTGACAGTAAATATTGGAATTAATCCATATTTTGAAGTTTGCCCGGCCGAGTCAAGTGGATATAACGTATTACCTATAAAAAATAAATTCAATCATAACACACACTCACATAAAAAAGTTATAATGAGGAATTTAAAAATAATCCTAAAATTAAAAATCGTTGCAAGTACTTATTACATTTTGAAAAAGCACATCTTATTTAAAAATAATCCTAGAATTTTTTACAATACACCATTTTAAAGCAAACAGAATCAGCTTTCTTTTTTATTATATAATATATACCTAAATGTAGAAAAAAAAGTTATAATCAGAAATTTAAACAATAATCGTAAAAAATATAAAAACCCGTTAAAAGTATAAAGTCTTGAAAAAGATAACCTCTTTAAAAGAAGTCGTACAACATTATACAGTAGAACATTTTAAAGGTAATTGATTTCTATTCCTCTTACATGTACCATTGCATACGCCTAAAGTTACGTAGAAAAAAGTTACAGAACAATATTTGCGAAATAACAAGGAAAATGGCCCAAAATTGACCTCTACCAAATATCATTTTAAAGAGAAAATATGTAAGTTTTTTTTCTGTGAAGCAATGTCTATACCTATATGCCCGTGGGCAAAAGTTATGGGACAAAAAACAAAATTTCTTTCTTTTGTGTTTCTTTGTGCTTTTTCTTTTGAATATATTTTTGTAAAAATAGTATCCTTGACTTTAAAAAGTTATATTTGGATAGGAAATTTAACCAGGAACAATTTTTATGTAGACGTGTTTGTACCAAAAGTGCATAGAACTCACCCTAATGTAACCTGTGCCCAGGGACTAATTCACCTATTTCTCAAAAACGCACCCCTTTAAATGGTAGCACTCCGCGGTTTTTTCATACATAGAGATTCATTGACCATATGAAATAATAAAACCCCGTTAACGTTGTAGTTCCTTTCTATAGTTCATAATCAATAACCTATATGTCCCATTTTTAAGGTGGTGCGTTAATTTTGATGCTTAGTAGTGTACATTGGTAAGACAAGTTGTAAAATACAATTCGAGCGGAAGAAGAGACGTGGGATGGCCCCGAAGATGGCAAGATTGAGGAAGGAAAATACTTGAAGCTTGATCCTTGAAGTAAAGAAGAAAAATAACTGCAATTAATAGTAGAGTATTAAATAAATCGGATTCGTCTGAATAAACTGATCGTTAAAATAATTGACAGTGGTAGTATTCACATAAAACAATTGCAATAAAAAGTTTTTTGGGTACCGAATTGTGTATTTATATAGAATATAGAAAGAATTTTTAGTATATTGAAGTTTTTCTACTGTAAGACAATGTTCCCAAGGAAGTTGACTACTGAAGAGACCAATATGACCATTGATATAATTCGGGTCGGGTTGGCCAAGTGAATTGTACATTGTAAATTTCAAAGGGGTTGATTGACCTGACAGATTTTTCCACACAGAAACGGGAGAAGTTTTTTGTGTACCTATACCTTTTCAGATATTAAAAAGACCTATTCAGGCCAACTGCCTGAAACTGGAATATCTTTCCAGTTACATGCAGTACATTCAGCATTTTCGCAGAATATGAATGTTGCTATGTCCACTTTCTTCACTTTAAAGAGGTGATATCTCAGTGCTAGCTCTGAGTTTTGCAGAGTATTGTGGTATAGCGAGCAGGAAGTAATTTTTTTTGGCGTTGGCCCTGAATGTCTTTAAATAGGCTATCTAACTTCTTTTTTCCATTTTCGTATAGCCTTCACTATGCTAGTTTTTGGTAAGTACATTACAAACGTAATTGTTCCTTCTTTAGTAATACTATTAGTAAACTCTTTACGAATAATTCGTTGTGATCAGCTCAGGGAAATAGACAGAAAGTAAAAGTAATTCAAATTAATAGATAGCCTTACTATAGAATAGTTATATACAAATTTAAAATGTATATAAAATATACACACACTAAGTCTATAATTCTAGGCATCTACTCTTTATCATCGGTAATTATCAATTTGCTATTGTTAATTAGTGAGATTTGACAATGACGCTTTACGTCAGTGTTTGACGTCATTTCATTCATACTGTAAAAATACTATTAGTCATTACCTTGTGATATAATAATCTTTTAACTCAGCGGTTCTCAATCTTTTTGAATCACCAAATACTTTTTATTGTTTTTGGTACCACCTAACTGAAGTACCTAACTAGCTAGGCGATCGGCGATCTAATAAGCTATAATAGTGGTGCTGATTTTGGCTGTTTTTGCGTTTTGTGTACCACCTTAAATAATGATATGTACCACCAGTGGTAGATGTACCACAGATTGAGAACCGCTGTCTTAACTGATTTACTTAAAAAACTATTAGGCAAATGAGACTAATTATTGACCAAGAGAATATAGTAAGTATAGCAGTGGCTGCGAACAGATAGATTAAAAAATATTACGTCTGTAGATAACAGTACCAAAGAAAAATAAATCGAATCATTTTGTTAATAGGTAAAATTGTTACTATTAGCCAGGGAGGTAGTGTCAAATTTGACCGGAGCATTTTAGCATGGCTGCTTTCTTTTTATTTATTTAGGTATTCCAAAGCTTATTAACAAATTATGTGTCAGCTTGCCCAAAACCGGGGATTTTAGACAAGAAAAGGTAAAATATGAAACTTGATGGAAAAACGCTACAACTTATGTCAAATATTTATCGTCCTGATTTACAAGTCTTAATAGCCTTGCTGACTTCTCTTATAGCTTTCACTCAGGCAATCCGGGTTCAAATCCTGGCGTTGAAACTTTTTTTTGTTTTTAAAATTGACATTTTATTTTGAAAAATAATTATTTTTATAATAAGGGCGTTATTCAGCGGAATACTGGATTTATTGTGTTTTGATTGATTTACACACTTTCGATAGCTATTTTCTATTGGATATATTTCGTTTGGAAGGAATTGGCTGTAACCACTGCATATATTTCATGACAAAACTATTTATTAGTAGTAGTAATGAAACACAGACTTACTCGCAATCATTTAATAATACTTTGACGACCGGTTTCGATCTGTACACTATTCAGATCATCTTCAGGTCGGCGTTACAAGTAGTTAAATGCTACAATTAAAGAAAGCCAGAGTTAGAACATTGTCTGGTTGTACAAATGCTAATAGAAAGCCAAAATTTGGAAAAATATATATGCAACTGTTGACATTTCAGAACAACAAACTGATACATACATATGCACACATATGAGAAACAGATACTCATAAGCATGTATACGCACATGGATGCATGCGGTTTATGACTATTTGTTGAACGAGTAAAATTTAAAAATCATTAAAAACTTTAAAAACTATTAAAAATCTTATTAAAAATTTTTCGATCAAAAATTAAAATGTTTTCAAAATTCAAAAAATAATAAATAAAATCAATTTGATCCACTTACATGCCGTTAATTTATTAGTATTCATTTATTAGTATTAATTTAACTTGCTCCTCATACAGACAAACATCCATTTTTATATACCTATTATAGAGAACAGGGAAATATTTAGATTGCTATTAAAAAATGGGGGTTGGCGATAGAAAAGTGAAAAATTAGGGTTGTACGTATCTTTTGGTTCTACATCATATTATATTAAGAAAAAACAGTTTGTCCAAAAAATAAAAAAAATGTCGGAAGGGGGTGGGGAGGGCAACCCCCTTTTTCACTTAGATTGGTCGTACTAACTTAGGAAGTTTCAGGGGTTCATTTACAACAACTTTGCTTATTAAGGTCAATCATAATTCATAATATTTATGATCAAATGCATAGTTCTATTTCATAAGTTCTATGCATAATTCTATAAAAGACATACAGAGTTTTTTATATTGTCTCGTATAAATAATACAAAAGTGGTATTATAAAAATAGTTATTTTTCAAAATAAAATGTCAATTTTAAAATCAAAAAAAATTTCAACGCCAGGATTTGAACCCGGATTGCCTGAGTGAAAGCTAGTAGTCTGGGCTGATTATCGGAGAATAGGCCATTTTTGGGAAAAATTATTTAGCAGCAATTTTATTGCTGGAATCGAATTATAAGATCCTATATATTAATAATATAGGTATGCAAAGTCCGCAGATAGTGTGCTACTTTTTTTATAAACAAAATGGCGCCCGCAAATCGTGTTTTTTTCAATTATTGCTCTATAACTCCGAAGATTTTAACTTTACAACAAAAACACTTGAATAAAAATTCACCGTGATTAAATTCTGCATAGAAACGTGTTTTTCCGGATCTGCTCTGACGAAAATTTTCGTCGGAAAATGCAGATTTTCCCAACAAAATCTTTAATTTTCAAATAAAGTTTTAGATAAGTAATTATCTACCAATAATTAAGTAATTTGGTGACTTAAAAGTTATAGATTATAGTTCCAAAAGCTGATGAAAACTAAACGAATATTTTAGCAACAATTCAATTGTTAATTAATAATTTACGGTCGCAATAATAGCCAAAATAATTATGATACACTGATCAAACTTTGAAATCTTATAAAGATGAGAAGCCTATTTAACATTTTGTCGACAAAATATTATTTTTTTTATTTTTTTGCATAATCTTTAAATGTTTAAAAAAATAGTTATAAACAAATTAACGTTTCTCAAAAAGTTTTTATTATATTATAATTTTAAAAAATAGCTAAAATGCGCATCTCAAACATCTTGAAAATGAATGCTTTAAAACTTTTTTGCAACCATTTGCAAAAAAGTTATAAAACAGCAAAGTAAACATAGGATTGCTAAGGTGTTTATAATTTTTTTTAATTCTTTCAAAGCTTAGAAGTGAACTTAAAGTACAAGCTAATTATTTACAAAAAAATATCAACTATCAGTTTAATAGTTATATTTTAATTAAAGATTATAAATATATTTTTTTGTAATTTACACGCACGAAAGTAGAATCATACAGTACTGTAGCTAAAATTTTCACTCGGAGCGACGACCGGCCGCGCGAGACGTACACTTTTATAAATAATATATGCTGCGTGTCAGTCGCTTCGAGTGAACATTTTAGCTCCGACTCTGTATTAGGCCTCCTTTTGCGCTAAAAATTACAACAAAAAGTATTTTTAATCTTTAATTAAAATATAACCATTGCACTAATTTTTGACATTTTTGGAAGTAATTAGATTGTACCATAGACTCACTTTTAAGCTTTGAAACAATTAAAACAAATTATAAACAACGAAGAAATCGTATATTTACTTTGCTGTTTCATAACTTTTTTGCAAATGGTTGAAAAAACTTTTTAAAGCATTCATTTTCAAGACCTATGAAATACGCATTTTAAGTATTATTTAAAATTAGAATATAATAAACAATTTCTAAGAAATGTTAATTTGTTTATAACAATTTTTTTTAAACATTTAAAGATTATGCAAAAAAATGAAAAATTTATATTTTGTCGACAAAACATTAAACAGGCATCACACCTTAATAATCTTTCTAAGTTTGATCAATGTCTCATGATTATTTTGGTTGTTATTGCGACTGTAAATTGTTAATTAACAATTGAATTGTTGCTAAAATATTCGTTTCATTTTCACCGGCTTCTGAATTTATAATATATACCAAGAAAGCTTTTATTTCACCAAGCTATATAATTATTAATAAATAATTACTGGCCCAAAAAATTTATTTTTAAATTCGAGATTTTGTTGGAAAAACCCACATTTTCCGAGGAAAATTTTCGTCGGAGCAAATCGGAAAAAACATGCGTCTATGTAGAATTAAATTGGGGTGAATTTCTATTTGAGTATTTTTGGTGTAAATTTAAAATCTTCGGAGTTATAGAGCATTAATTGAAAAAAATACGATTTGTCGGCGCCATTTTGTTTATAAAAAAAGTAGCACACTATCTGCGGACTTTGCATATCTATTTTAATAATATATAGGATCTTATAATCCGATTCCAGCAATAAAATTGCTGGTAAATAACCTTTCTTTGTACTTTACTAATTATACCAGCGTATTATAACTATTTTTTTTTTCAAAATTTAAAGATTATGCAAAAAAAAAGAAAAATTTTAATTTGTCGATAAAATATTAAATAAGCATCTCATCTTTATAATCTTTATAAGTTTGATCAATGTATCATGATTATTTTAGTTATTATTGCGATCGTAAATTGTTAATTAACAATTGAATTGTTGCTAAAATATTCGTTTAATTTTTACCGGCTTCTGGAATTATAATCTATACCAAGAAAGCTTTGATGTCACTAAGTTATTTAATTATTGATTAATAATTACTTACCTAAAACTTTATTTGAAAATTAGAGTTGTTGTTAGGAAAACCCGCATTTTCCGAGTAAAATTTTCGTCGGAGCAAATCGTGAAAAACATATCTCTATGCAAAATTTAATTGCGGTGAATTTTTATTTGGGTGTTTTTCTTGTAAAGTTAAAACCTTCGGAGTTATAGAGCAATAATTTAAAAAAATACGATTTGTCGGCGCCATTTTGTTTATAAAAAAAGTAGCACACTATCTGCGGACTTTGCATACCTATATTATTAATATATAGGATCTTATAATTCGATTCCAGCAATAAAATTGCTGGTAAATAACTTTTCCATGAATTTTGCTAATTAGCCCAGAGTATAGGAGAAAAGTCAGCAAGGCTATTAAGACTTGTGAGTCACGTAGATAAATATTTGACATAAGTTGTAGCGTTTCTCCATCAAGTTTCATATTTTACTTTTTCTTGTCTAAAATCCCCGGTTTTGGGCCAGCTGACACATCATTTGTTAAACCAAACCACAAATCTGTATTTAAGATACATTGTTCTGAAGCTATTTTCTTGTAGCATCTTCATGCAATTTATCATTTTTATTGGGAAAAACCACAATTTCACTAAACAATACCTAACTTTACTTTATTTTTGTTTTCTACGTTTCGATTTCTACTTGAGATATCGTTCTCAAAATAAAAAACATTAATAAATTAAACCAATTTTGTTTTTGCTACTTGGTAAGAAATTAATCTTCTAATAATTTTAATTTTATTTGAATCATTCATATTGACAATAATTCAGACATATATAAATTTTAAGGTATATGACTTTAAAATAAATGATATTGCCAATTTTTATGAGTTGCTTTCCTGGGACGATGTTATTGAAAGATAGTTCATTCAATTACATAAAATCAACTTTATTAAAAATACGCGTCAGAAAAAATTTTAGCATGTGATTTGTCTTTATAAAGTGAACCGCATGCAACGATGACTATAAAATTTTCCTGTTAGTGGTCCCATAGTAAATTATGAGGAATCATCATCATTCTCTTTGCCTTTATCCCTACGCGGGGTCGGCTTCCCTAATTGCATTTCTCCATACACTCTTGGGTCATATCAATATTAATCCCCTTCACCAACATGTCCTGCCTAATCGTCTCCCCCCACGTCTTCTTTGGTCCCCCTCTTCTACTCCTTCCAGGAATCTGCACTTCAGCAATTCTTCGTATTGGGTGATTAGCGTCTCGACGTTGAACATGACCAAATCATCTTAACCTATGCTCTCTCATTTTGGCATCAATTGGTGCCACACCTAGACTTCCCCTAATATACTCATTTTTAATCTTATCCTTTTTTGTCACTCCACTCATCCATCTAAGCATTCTCATTTCCGCCACATGCATTCGTTGTTCCTCTTTCTTTTTCACTGCCCAACATTCAGTTCCGTACATCATGGCCAGTCACACAGCACACCACTCGCTTCCTTCCACTTCATCCACCCAGCCCTAATTCTACTGCATTCATCTCCATCTATTTCTCCATTGCTCTGTAATACCGATCCCAGGTACTTAAAACTATTGCTTTTTACAATCAATTTACCATCCAAAGATATCATTTTATTTGTAGTAGTAACTCCATCTTTAAATGAACATTGCAAATACTCTGTCTTTGTCCTACTAAGTTTTAAACCTTTTTCCTCCAGAGCTTGTCTCCACTGTTCCAGTTGTTGTTCTAAGTCTCTTTCACTATTTCCTACTAACAAGACATCATCAGCATACATTAAGCACCATGGAATGTTACCCTGTAGTTTCGCTGTCATCTGGTCTAAAACTAATGAGAATAAATATGGACTAAGCACCGAGCCTTGGTGCAATTCTACTTTCACATGAAACTGATCAGTCTCTCCCACACCTGTCCTACCACTAGTCGTTACTTCCTCATATATATACCTCACAACCTTTACATATTCACCAGGGACTCCTTTCTTATTGAGTGCCCACCACAGAATCTCTCGAGGAACTCTATCATATGCTTTCTCAAGATCAATGAATGCCATATGAGCGTTTGTTTCTTTACTCCTGTATTTTTCCATCAACTGCCTTATAATGAAAATTGCATCTGTTGTTGATCTACCCTGCATAAAGCCAAATTGATTCTCTGATATTTCGGTGTCTTCACGTATCCGTCTATCAATTACTCTTTCTCATATTTTCATGGTGTGGCTAAGCAGTTTTATAACCCTGTGGTTTGTACATTGTTTTATATCTCCCTTGTTTTTGTAGACAGGTACTAGTATACTGCTTCTCCATTCATCTGGCATTTGTCCAACTTCCATAACTCTACTAAATAAACCTGCTAGCCACCTTGTTCCTGTCTCTCCCAATGCTCTCCATACTTCCCCAGGAATATCATCTGGCCCTACCGCTTTTCCTTCTTTATTTTTTGAAGCGCTTGAGCCACTTCCTAGTTTGTTATTTTGGTGACCATTTCTGCTACTGTCTCCGTTGACACTACAGGCTGTCTGTCAAATTCTTCATTTAATAAGTTGTTAAAGTACTTTCTCCATCTCTCTTTGACATCCTTTTCGTGAACTAGTATTTTATTATTTTCATCTCGGATACATCTAATCTGATTAAAGTCTTGTGCTTTCTTTGCTCTCTGTTTGGCTATTTTATATATCTTCGTTTCGCCTTCCCTGGTATCAAGTTGATCGTATAGGTTTGAATACGCTTCTGCTTTGGCTTTTGTTACTACTACTTTTGCTTCCCTTTTCGCCACCATATAGTTTTGAAGATCTGTGTAGGATCTGGTTTTTTGCCACTTTTTATATAATTTTCCCTTCTCTTTTATTTTTCCTTGTACTTCGTTTGACCACCACCAAGTCTCTTTATCCTCAAACTTTTTTCCTGACGTTTTCCCAAGTATTTCAATAGCAGTCTCTCTAATACTACCGGCCATATTTCTCCAAATTGTATTAGGGCTCCCTTTCATGTTCCAACATATATTTTGTCTACTATTCTTTCCCTGAATAGACCTTGTTTCTCATCTTTTAGCATCCACCACTTGATTTTTTGTGGTTCTCTCCGATATTTTGGTTTAGCTTCACTTTTTACTTCAATGTCCAGAACAAGCAGCTTATGTCGTTGGCTTACTGTCTCACTAACTATTACCTTGCAGTCCTTGCATTCACGTATGTCTCCTTTCCTTATCATGAAATAGTCTATTTGGGATTGATGTTGTCCACTTTTGTACGTAATAAGATGAGTTTCTCTCTTCTTAAAGAATGTGTTAACAATCGCCATATCTAGTGCTGTTGCTAATTCAAGCATATCATCTCCAGCTTCATTTGTAGTTCCAAAGCCTAAACCCCCATGTATTGCTTCGTATCCTGCCTTGGCTTGGGCCACATGTGCATTGAAATCACCTCCTATTATAACTTTCTCCTCTGGCGGAATATCACTCAGGACGTCTCCTAATTGGTCACAGAAGTCTCTTCTTCCATTCTCACCCAGGAAAAACTAGGAAAAACAATTGTGAAACATTTTATATTTAGGCAATTTTAGACTACTAAATGCTAGAAAAATTAATCTTATATTAAAAACGGAGAATGTAACAGATCTAAAATATGTAAACACACAAGGGAAAATGAACACAGAGTTCAATCGAAAGTTTAAAGTATTATCCTTAAAGAAACAGACGGTCAAAGAGAAACATCAAAGAGACGGCTCTTGCTCTTATTATGTTAAATACAACAATTGCGTTGCAAATGAGGAAATCACTAGAAAGAAATAATAATTATTAGTAAGGCAATACCATATTGAACATACATGTATATCACTATTATTTATGTTTTAACATAATATACATATCAAATCAGAGTTTGGTGTTAGTATTGGGAATAAACTGAATGTAAGTCAAAATACTTACCATGTCGGGATAGTATCATGAGTTTTTTCCCGTTTTTTCCTCATAATTTATGCTACTATGGGATCATTAACAGAAGAATTTTACTGTCATCATTGCATGTGATTGTCTTTTTATTTTCAAAGATATATCACATGGTATGATTTTTCTGACGAGTATTCTTAAGTTAAAGTTGATTTCATGTAATCGAATTAATCATTTTCCAATAAAGTTGTCCAAGGAACAAAACTCAAAATTATTGACAATACTATTTTAATGTCATCTACTGTAAAATGTACAAGAATAAAAAACTGCTAACGCCTTAAAAATGAGTGGCGCATACAATATTCCAGCTACAAAAGATCTGATATGAATATTACGTGGCGCGAAAATGTATTGTCATTTTGATGTAAAACAAAATTCTGGTTTTATTTTAAAAGATTTTTCCAAAATATTTGCTAAATTTGAAGTAAACGCGCCACAACAGAGTAACTTTGATACAGTTTGAATTTTGAAACTCTTTTGTGGCGCGTTTACTTCAAATTTAGCAAATATTATGGAAAAATCTTTAAAATAAAACTAGAATTTTGTTTTACATCAAAATGAAAATACATTTTCGCGCCACGTAATATTCATATCAGATCTTTTGTAGCTGGAATATTGTATGCGCCACTCATTTTTAAGGCGTTTAGCGGTTTTTTATTCTTGTATCACGAATTTTTCAAAGTTATTTATAAATCAAATGTATGAAATTGAATGCAATGTTCCTCTATTACTCGTTAAGCTTTATAAATGGTCACCTTTGTTGCATTATCTCTAAAATGATCTAGTGTTCATCGAATGTACACTAGATTTTTTTCTATTGGAAATATGTAGATTGAAAAAAAATATTGAGATGACCGGTAAATGAAGTCGGATTGCCCGTTTCCAGATCAAATGTAGCGTCGTAATCACTACAACTACATAAATTATTTCGGGAATAATCGTTAATTGTATTATACTTTTGTAGCTTAATAACTTCTAAAAGGCTTAACCGATTTTGATCAGTAAACATGAGTTTGAAACGTATTTACCAGTAGTAGCTGATGGATCTAAGGTCAAGTATGATAACTGAAGCTATTACAGGAATTATTGAGCTTGAGTAACCGTTTTTCCCGTAGGAAATAGATTTGATCATACTTATGAAGCCTATAACTTAAAAATTCGAATTTTCCCGGATATGACGTATACACCCTTAGATTCGTCTAGAGTCCTTCTACAAATGCTCAGTTATTGGCGCAATTCGTAGGTTGAAATTTTGAGTAATTGTCGAAAAACCAAATTTTTCAAAGTATAGTTTTTCAGTTTTTCGGCTATACTGAGCCGTGTGTATATCTGATCCTGACGGCTTAGACACCATTTGAAAGCTTAACTCAACACTATTGATTTAATTTAGTGTATTTGCGGTTCTCCTGTCTCTTCTTGATCCGAAGATATATACCCCCAAAAAATATACCGTTTTGTACCTAACAAGTCCTCTAGCTGGCTTATGGGTGGTCAAAAGTCACAAAATACACCGGTTCTGAATCGGCCCTGACCCCCTCTTCAAACACAGAAAAAAAAATTGAAATCGGTTTAACTTTCAAACACACATACATACATAACCACAAACATTTTCCCTTTTTTAAGTAAAAATTGAGTCATACTTCTGAGCTCGGTAACTTTTAAATTGTATAACCGATTTTCAAAATTAGACATGCGTTGGAAAGGTAATGATCAGTACAACTATTAAAAGCCGCAAAGGTCGGACTTAAATGTTTGAAGTTTTGGGGACGAGAACGAAAAACAGACCCTAAATAGAAAGGGCCGTAAAATCCACACCCTTGGACCAAAATGGATGGTTGACATATGAATGGGTGAGTCTTTTCCTGAACTTTAAGATGGGACTTGGCCCATCTTTCAAATCAGTCAGAGTTAGAAAATCGAAAATTTCGTGTATATATAGTGTCGCGTGTAGGGGGTGTTGGTGTGCGCCACTGGCGAGAACTGCCGTTCTCTGGTAATAATATATGTCTGAATTGTCAATATGAATCAGTCAGATAAAATTTAAAAATAATGTCTTACCAAGTACCTAACAACAAACAAAATGTGTTTACTATTTTAATATTTTGAGAACGATTTCCGAAGCAGAAATCGGCACTTCCGCAAAATAACGCAACAGACGGAAAACATAATACATTACAAAATAACAAGGGATGAAACTAGTAGAGGTGGAAATTATCGATATAAACGTATAAATTAACATTACATTACATAGTTTCCCACCTTTAGACGTCTGTGACAGCAGTATTTTATAAAATTCTCATGTCACAGTGATAAGGTCTCATATCTCATATGGTGATACTCATCCCATACGTATAAAGGTGTAAAGTAAAACTATATGTAATATGTTAATTTATACGTTTATATCGATAATTTCTTCCTCTACTAGTTTCATCTCTTTTTACTTCACAATATATTTATATTACTATGTTTTCCATCTTTTGCGTTATTCTGCCGGTTTTTAGCGGGCTCATCACTGTATAATAATAATACCCAACATTATAGTTGTAGCATGTCAGCGTTCTGCAGAACGGATCCACTTGATTGGCTAAAAACCCTTATGAAGTATTACGTCTGGATCCCGCGTATGAAAAAAAAGTTTATTAATAGCAAACTGAAAATTTGTTAATAGCTTAAGGGTGTCTAGTCGGACAAACTTTGATATATGGGAACACTGGAAGTTTTAATTGTGGAACAGGTTAAAAATTTGAAACGGTCAGACCACGAAAACGGCACATGTATTTTGTCCGACAGAACAGACTTAAACTCTCCGAACAGAGATTAAACTCTCATGCAAAAATCAGACTGCTATTTATCACCAAATGGGCGTTTTAATGAGTGGATCATGTAGAATATGTCAAATGACAGGAGATAAATAGCAGTCTGATTTTTGCATGAGAGCTTATTCTCTGTTCGGAGAGTTTAAGTCTATTCTGTCGGACAAAATAAATGTGCCGTTTTCGTGGTGTGACCGTTCCAAATTTTTAACCTGTTCCACAATTAAAACTGCCCCTGTTCCAGTGTTCACATATATTAAAGTTTATCCGACTAGACACCCTTAAGCTATTAACAAATTTTCGGCTTGCTATTAATCAACTTTTTTTTCATACGCGGGATCCAGACCTATATCCTTTCAAGACTATTAGTAGCTTATTGAAAGGCATAAAAACAAAGTTTGAAGATTAGAAAAATATGAACAAGACTACTATTAGTAATCAAGATTATTATGACGAAAGATAAAGCCATCAGATAGGAGTAATTCAAAAATTTCAGTGTTTATTTAAAAACGGTATAATAGTCCATGTGGTGAGACCGCTCCCGTCTGAAAAAAATTCTGATTCGGTTTCTTTGTGGATTCCTATTCAAAAATATCCCCTTTAAACAAATCTGAAGGTGCCGGGGAATTTTTGGGCAGAAATTTAAACAATTTTTTTAAACAAATACAAATTATCACCTTTTTTGCCCCGAAGAATATTGTTTTAGATTTTTTGGGTCATTCTAAACAAGAAATGTATCTTGTGATTTTTCTCAAAAATTGATAGTTTTCGAATTTAAAATCAAAAAAATGCGAAAATACGCATTTTCAAGGCTTAACAACTCATATTACAATTAGTATTTTTGAGGTTGCCAAGTACTTGAATTGTAGTTTAAACATTCATTTTCAAGATTCTGCAGACTGATCGGGTCTAACTTCAATTTACACCGTTGTTATTTAATTGTTAATTATGCGTGATCATCCGATTTTTTGCCGGTGCGGCGCGCATTTTTTCCAAAAATCTCCTATTTTCCCCCGAAAGATGTATTGTTTAGATTTTTCGGGATATTCTAAATAAAATAGGTTTCTTGTCATTTTTCTCAAAAGTTAATAGTTTTAAAGTTATAAGCGATTTAAATCCGAAAATGCGCTTTAAATCGCTTATAATTTTAAAACTATTAACTTCTGAGAAAAATGGCAAGAAACCTATTTTATTTAAAATGTCCCGAAAAATCTAAAAAATATATTTTTTGGAGGAAAATAGGAGATTTTTGGAGAAAGTGCGCGCCGCACCGGCAAAAAAATCAGATGGACACGCATAATTAACAATTAAATAACAACGGTGTAAATTGAAGTTAGACCCGATCAGTCTGCAGAATCTTGAAAATGAATGTTTAAACTACAATTCAAGTACTTGGCAACCTCAAAAATACTAATTGTAATATGAGTTGTTAAGCCTTGAAAATGCGTATTTTCGCATTTTTTTGATTTTAAATCGCCTATAACTCGAAAACTATCCATTTTTGAGAAAAATCACAAGATACCTTTCTTATTTAGAATGACCCAAAAAACCTAAAAAAATATTATTCGGGGCAAAAAAGGTGATCTTTTGTATTTGTTTAAACAAATTCTGCCCAAAAATTCCGCTCCGTACCCTTGAGATTTGTTTAGGAGATATTTTTGAATAGGAATCCACAAAGAAACCGAATCAGAAATTTTTTCAGACGGGAGCGGTCTCACCACATGGACTGTAAGGAATCAGTAGAAATTCTTTGAAGAAATATTATATCGATTATTTCATTCATAGGAGATTCTGACCAATAGAAAGCTACAGAAATCTGAATTAAATCGATAATTTTTGATAATCTCCCGTCGTTAAGTATATTACGTCAGATGCCCTTCGTTGCTACGAAAAAATACATTGTGACATTAATGACAATTAATGTTTTAAAAATTATAAAAGCGATGATCAATCGTCAAATATAAAAACTGTGTGTTTAATGGTACTTGCATAAATAAATTACAATAAAATTTTGGTTTTGAACAGTTTTATTCATGAAATAATCGCAACAAATTGCACTCGACCTCTGAAATTAATATAGAATTTTTGCTCTCGTGACACTTTGACATAATTTCACTCGCCTTCGGCTCGTGAAATTAAAACTGTCAAAGTGTCACTCGGGAAAAATTCAATAATTTCAGAGCTCTTGTGCAATTACTACCGAGAATATTATAATGTCATGAAACATTTGTAAAAACTTTGCAAGTTTGTAAAAAGAGATTAAAAATGATGAATTAACAATATTTAAAAAATCGCAACAAATTGCACTTGACCTCTGAAATTAATATAGAATTTTTGCTCTCGTGACACTTTGACATAATTTCACTCGCCTTCGGCTCGTGAAATTAAAACTGTCAAAGTGTCACTCGGGAAAAATTCAATAATTTCAGAGCTCTTGTGCAATTACTACCGAGAATATTATAATGTCATGAAACATTTGTAAAAACTTTGCAAGTTTGTAAAAAGAGATTAAAAATGATGAATTAACAATATTTAAAAAATAGATGGTTTATCAAAATATGAATTGAATGAAGACCAAGGAGGACGAAAAGAAGCATGGAAGACCCTCAAAGACATGGATAGATGACATAAGAGCAATGACAGGAAAACAGTGGACTAGATTAGCGCAAGATAGAGAAAGTTGGGAACTTAACCAAATTAATCCTTAATTCAGGAGTGAATGGAAAATAGTTGACTAAGAATATTTATAATAAAACACAAAAAATTGTTTTTAGTTTTTTAATAGTTTGGTAGTTACCTAAGCTTACTATGTACAATTCAAAATAAATACTCTTATCAGTCTTCTATAATACAAAAATAAACAACAATCTATCAAAAAAATCACATCAAAAACACAATCTTATTCTCTCTTATTTGGTTTGTACACTGGGTAGTCATAAAAAGCAACTACCCAGAAGAGGTTTCGGTTTGTGAAAGAACTTTCAGTGGTACAAAATGCTCTGCAATCGTTCCCTTTCATTTTCTAATGCTGCTAACCTAAATTTCAACTGGATGTTCTCTTGCTCGAGGAAAGCACACCTGATGGCGATTTCGTCTTCTTTCGCTCTTCTGGCATCCCTAGACCGTTTGGCAGCTTCGTTGTTCTTTTTCCGTTTTTCCCAATAGGCAGGATCTGAATTTTGGATATTTGTGGTTTGAGTTCGTCTCATATTTTTATTTGTACCGTTATGGTTCGCTTGGGCTCTGGACAAGATTTTTTCTCTAAATTCGGCGTACGCCTCTGAGGAATCTTTACCCAGCATATTTGGGGTGCCGGATAAGATGGGCATTGACATCGGATCTTTTGGGTAAGCTTTGAAAGGTCTACTACACTTAATTTTCGTTGAAGACACTGTCGAGTCTCTATGTTCGGGACTGGATACATCTGACACGTCTGACTTCGGACTGAAGCAGCTGACTTCACTGTAACTGCGGGATCGTGTGTAGTCATAAGGGTAATTTGGAGACAGAGGTCGTTTTCTGACACATAGATCTAGGACTGCTGTGTCTTCTGGATAGTCGTGGCCTGGATTGTGCCGCATTGGGTAAAATACTGATAACTGGTTGTGTGGGAGGACGGTATGGTGCTCCATCTGTAACAAAATAAAAACGTTAAATATTTTATGTTACAATAAAAAAATATATACAGGTTGTCCCAGACTAATTTATCTAGGCTATATCTCTTAAACGAATAGAGACAAAAACTAATTTATTCCATTTGTAATACACTTTAATATGGCGTAGAGAAAATCATCCCCTAAATATTCAACCCTTAGTTACAACCCCAACTTCTTTTTTTTTAATAGCACCATGTACATTTTTTTACAGATTTGGATGTGGTCTTTGATCGTCTATTCAACAGATTTTTTAATAAAAAAATATGAAAAAAAAATATTTTTAAGAAACGCTTTTCTTTAGTTACGAGTGACTAAAATTAAACATATAAAAAAATCAACCAAAAAGAAAAAATAAAAAAAAATTGAAAAAATCTAACACATTCGTCAAAGAAAAGCGTGGCGCGCGTCTTCATCAAATAAACGGATTTCGCACCACGCTTTTTTTTAACGAATGGGTTAGATTTTTTTTATTTTTTGCTTTTTAGTTGATTTTTTTATATGTTTAATTTTAGTGCCTCATAACAAAAGAAAAGCGTTTCTTAAAAAATTTTTTCATATTTTTTTATTTATTACTTTTTAGTCTTACACTTTTCAAACATTAAAATATATCGTCATGTTTATTAAAATATGTATAAAATATATGATGTACAAACATGAAAAGTAGTCGGAATCTGCAAAAAATTTGAAACTTTATTGTTTATTTATGAAACATACCTAACGTAAACAGTTAACGTAGAAAGTGAAATTATGTACACTTCATATAATTAGCTACATTCTGTAAAAGTTTCTAGTTTCTTCATTGTAAAAAACAAGAGAATTTAAGCATTTTCCGTTAAAATCTTTTTTTTATTTAAACATTTAATAAACAAAAAAATTTTTATTGACTATTCCTGTATTGTTTCCGCGAATGCATATGTCTGGCAATTTTTAGTCATTTACATTGAAGAAAAGGCAGTCAAATTAACGTCTAAATATTTGACCCAAACGATTAAACTAAAGAAAAGCGTTTAATTAATTAACACGACAAAACGAATTCTAATGTTAATTGGAGCACAAAACGTCTCTAACGGTGGTTTTTCTAAGACTACGATAAAAACACGAATTTTTTGAATTCGAGTTTTGGCTGAAGTTTTGTTTCGTATCGTATTGAAATTTGACACGAATAAACGCCGATTTATATCTAAACAAATATATGAGCGATCAAAATTTGAAACTTTATTGTTTAAGTATTACGTAACGCAGGTTGGGGGGGGTCAAAAATCTTCAAAAATTACGTTACGCAATAGGTAAACTCCCATAAGAGTGCGTTACGTAGGGGGGGGGCTAAAAATCTTCAAAAATCGCGTAATTACGTAATATTTGAACGCTCCCTTATTTATGAAGCATAACGTAAACAATTAACGTAAAAAGTGAAATTATGTATAGTTTATGTCATTAGCTACAATCCGTAAAAGTTTTAAGTTTCTACATTGTAAAAAACAAGAGAATTTAAGCATTTTCCATTAAAATCGTTTTATTTTTATTTAAACAATAATAAACATGAAAAACATTTTTATTGACTATTCGTGTATTGTTCCCGCGAATGAGTAAGTCTGCAAATTTGTATTCATTTGCATTGAAGAGAAGCCAGTCAAATTAACGTCTAAAGATTTGATGCAAACTATTGAAGTAAAGAAAAGCGTTTAATTAATAAAAATAAATTCGGTTCGTAAGTATAGTATTTTTACTACAAAAGCGATATTACGTAGGTCAAAATTTTTGACGTAAGAGAACTGTCAAAACATTAGAATGTGACTTTTCATTGTTTATAATATGTTTATAATAAACATGACAATGAAAAGTCACATTCTAATGTTTTGACAGTTCTCTTACGTCAAACATTTTGACCTACGTAATATCGCTTTTGTAGTAAAAATACTACAATCAAGAAAATATCAGTTTATTTTTGTTAGTTATGTGTCCAAGACTAATTGAAGGGCTTGGTGCAAAAACCGGCTAAAGACCATTTTTTCCAAAAATGAGATTTTCGCTGATTTTGACTCAAAAGAATACTCCGCATCGTTTACTGCATGAGCCGTCCGTGTATAATGTATAGTTGGTTACCTATCCTTACGTGATCCATTCTTGCGCCCAGCGGTTGTAATTTTATTGAGAAAATCGATCCTATTGATCGCAAAAAGCGGCTAGGTGCTGCACATGACCGGTCTTTGCCCCAACAGGTAGTGAGAGCTATATAAAGCCATAAAAATACATCATTTTCCAGAGCCAGGTCACCGCTTTCTACAGGCACGTAGCCAGGAAATGTGCTTGAGGGGGGTCCAAACACAACTCAATTTTTGGCGCTCTCTGAACTAACTAAAATAAGACTGCTTTGTTTTGATTCACAACGAAATGATTATTTATTATTTTTATTAATTCTACTCCTATTCTGAGGAGCTAATCTTTGTTTCAATTTTGTCGTGCTGGACTGGCGGGTAGTGAGATGCAACTTGATAAATCTCCCTCTTTACTCCGGCAATTCCTTGGCTTGCAAATTTTAGAAGCCACGAATGGTGTAACAAGAAGAATAGTTCTAATAAAATTTTATTTTTAATATTGTTAATATTAGAAGTAAAACTTTCGTTCGTCTTTAGCAGATGCCACCACGGCATCCATATCATCATAATCTTTCGTGTATGGGTAGAGGCTGACAGCCAGAATTTTAGTGGTTCAGAGAGAATCAAATACGTGTTCTCTGAAGAGACTAACAAGAGTCGAAACTAGTTAGAGCACTTTTGGCGCTCTCTGAGCTAACTAAAATAAGACTGCTCTTGTTTCGATTCACAACGAAATGATTATTTATTACAACTCAAATTTTTTGTTAGATTAGACGGTAATTTTTTCAAATCTCACCTAATTTCGCCATTGTATCTTTAATATCATTTTAGCGTCTCTGATGATGTTAGTCATCACATATAACAGGGTTAAAGTGGAGATTTGCGGGCCACAATGCGAGACAGGAAGATAAAAGATCGAATGCTACAATACAAAACTAGAGGCCGTAATAGGAAGAAGAGGAAGAGGAAGACCTCAGCACTGGCGAAGCGTCCATGTAACCACTGTTACCATTGGTAACAGTTAAAAATCTTGCAATAAATATTTTATGACTGTTATGAAATAATTCCATTTATATTTTTTACCAACATAAATATTTGTTAAAATAGTACCTAATTCAGTAAATAGCCAACTAAACGCACGAAAATATTGGCGAGATATGTGAATCCATTGCACGTTATTATAATATGCCGTTACCAATACTGGCAGTGGTAACGCAGGAGAAACCTCGCTATCGCTCGGAACTAGCTCCTTTCTGAAAATTTTGAAGAAGCGACGGCTCTGTTAGAGACGGCGCGCGGGCACGCTGTGTATATCAGTATTGTAACCATTTTGAGGATTGGTAACATTAGTTTAGTACCTATTACAGATTACAGTGTGCGTGCATTTACACACGCAAGAGTGTTGCTACGTATTGCGTAATTGATCAACTACTTGAAAAGTTATTCTCCTTGTATATTTTTTTTATATATAATTTTGAAGAACAAAATGATATTATTGAAAGTGGAAGAATTAAAATATGAATAAAAAATAGTTTTCAAAATCTATTCTTTTTCCTACTTGTTTATTTTTTATGTTAATTTTATGGTAGAATAATATGTTTAGTTTGTTTATTATTTATTGTTATACCTGTTACATATACATAATCACATACATATAATTTGGGAATAGTGATTTGTTTAATTTTATCCCACAGGATTGAAAACAAAAACTTATATTTGGGAGGTTCAAAATAATTTTTTTTAAATAAGATTTTTTTACATCTGGTTTGGTAACACTTTAGAAAAAGTCACGCGTCGCCACTGGACCTCAGATGCGATGAAAGGACGATATTGTATAAGCTACAGGAACTAACTGGAAAAGCGCAGCCACGGACAGATTATATGGAAAGATTTGGTGAAGACCTATGTCCAAAGCTGAATAGAAATGAGCCAAAGAAGAAGATGATGATGTTAGAGACTACTATGTATAACGAAATATAGGAAGGATTTCATAGAAAAGAGTACATCTGGTCTTCTATTCAGTTGTCGACCCAGTATGTTTTGGTTATTTGATAAAAAATGTACTTGGCTTTAACTCAACATTCCAATGAACGGACCAAAGAGCCAATAAAATGAGTCTTTCGCTTTCGTTTCCCATCTTGTTTCCGGGTGAAGTTTTTACTCGATTCATTATTGAGAACGAACGTTTTACACTGGCCGTTGTGACAGGGATAGTTGCCAAAATTGTAAGGAATTTGTAAATTTTTGGAAAAAAATCTTTATTACAATGTTCATTACGCGGAGACTTTCGGTATTTGGTTCCAAAGATGATATTGTGTCACAGTTATACCATAACATACGATGGTGAAAGTTTCCAACCTCTTATGTCAATTTTTGGATGTTTTGTTTTGTTGCACTAAAATTAAAGAGAAATATGTATTTTGACTGTTTACAAGCTCCTATGTCGTTAATTCATGTATGGCCATCTATAAGCCTATTATTAATGAAATAACGACATAGGAGCTGTAAATAATAAAAATACATATTTTTCTTTAATTTAGGGTAACAAAACAAAATAGTCAAAAATTGACATAGGAGGTTGGGAACTTTCACCATTGACATTCAGTTTTTATTGCTGTAAATGTTGTGGGAGTAATAGGCAGACAAATTTTCTAGCAATTTTGCTTTTTCTGTAGAGGCAAATCCAGGTAAATAGACCGGTCTAGTTAGACTCAAAAATAGGAGTGAGGCTACAATAATTACCATCAAGCTGAAAATTGGCAGGATTGTTCAAAATACCATCATAAATGAAATCTAAAAAGTCCTCATAAATCCGACCCGTGCTAAAAAATTGACGCGGGGTCAAAGGTCACCAAATATGGTTTTTAGCGATTTTCAGCGAAACGGTAAGTTTTATCGTAAAATTAGTTCTAACAAAAAATGTAGGTTAGATAATTATGTATAAAAAATATCTTAATAGTTTTTTTCCTAAGAGCCACTGTTTTTGAGATACAACGATTCAAAGAGTTGAAAGACTTCTAATCGTCATAATATATTATGTATTAGTAATACACCAGGTATATACATCACTGAAGCTGTAATACAAGTAAACATACTATTCTATCGGTCAACTTAACTTATATCACACATAATAATATAAGATTATAAATATGATAACGTTTCTACTATACAGCTTGCGGTCTACCGAGGGATGCAATGTATAAGCTATATTATATTATATTTATAGTGCCAACAAAAAAATCTTTACAAAGTGAATATAACGCGAAAATAATAAGAATTATTTGAATTTTACGGCTTAATCCCAACAAAAATAGTAAATTGATATGACAAAGTATTAACTTATAATAATTCTTTTTATTTATGCGCCTTAGTTCAATTTGTAAAGATGGGTTTTGTCGGAATAAACACGTTCGTCGGCTAATCTAATCACACTACCTATTCTTTTCTCAGAAGGGTCTAAAGAAGAACATAATAATGAAAGACAACTTTCTAGGCAAAATGTTTCATCTTCTAATATTTTATTTGATCAATCTATGACAGTATCTACCACCCAACAGAAATTTCTTGCAAATACTCACAACAAATCTCGGTTCATTTCAATGCTGAAAGATAAGTTTATTGCCGAAAATATATCGGTAAAACAAGCTAATAATGATGTTTACGTAATGATAATTGAAACAGCCATAGAGCAATTCAATTTAACAAATACAACTATTGTTGTAGGTGAAGATGTAGACTTGCTCGTATTACTCACTGGTAGAACTCCAATCGAAAAAACCATCTTTTTTTTAAAACCTGGAAAAACTCAACACCAATCGGAAATATATTCGTCGAAAAGTTTATATACTTTTGCAAAATGTCAAACTCATATACTATTTTTACACGCAATAACTGGCTGTGATACGACATCTGCATTTTTCAGGAGGGGTAAAACGACTGTTTTTAAAATGTTTGAAAAACAAGATTTACTTGAATGTGCTGAAGTTTTTAAAAAAACTAATTCAACTCCACAAGAAGTTATTTCCGACGGAATTAGCTTTCTTCTCTCTATGTATGGTGCGCCTAAGAAAACTACGTGCTTAGATAAGTTTCGATATGCATGTTTTTTTAAAAGTACTCGAAACAAAAAACAAGTGCAGTTATCTTGTCTTCCTCCAACCTCAGCGGCTGCTCATCAACATCTTTTTCGGGTATATTACCAAATTTAAGTGTGGCTTGGTTATCAGCTAGATCCAAAAGACTGGGGATGGAAATTAGTCGATAGTTCATTAGAACCAATTCAAACTTTACTCCCCCCTGCGCCGGAAAAACTCCTGAACACAATTTTTTGCAACTGTAAAAAAAAAATGTAGCGCTAAATGTGGTTGCAAAAAAGTTGGACTGTTTTGTTCGGTAGCATGCACTAATTGTCAAAACCGGTCGTGCTCCAATGTTGAATCGCCAACAATTGAAGATTCATTTGATTCTATCGAGGAGCTATGCGATGTGTCATTATTGGGAAAATTTACTTGCACCCAGGATGAACAAGAAGAAGAAGAAGAAGAAGAAGAAGAAGGACAAGAAGAACAAGAAGAAGAAGAAGAACCAGAAGATGAAGAAGAGGAAGAATAACAATGAGAAGAAGAACAAGGGAAGCAGAAGTATTAGAAAATTATGAACCAGTTTGATAAATTTCCCTTTTTTTAATTTATACCGCTTTATATAACTTTTATCATTTTTAACCCTTGCCAATATCAATTAGTAAATAGCTTTAAATTAAACAGAATCATAACAGATCCGTAGAATAGGTCTACTGGGGAAACCACGTTAACAAAAAACGCGCTAAGTACACTATCTCAAAGGTGGTGTGGAAACGTGTGCGCATATTATGACGATTACCACTTTTTGAATCGTTATATCTCAAAAACGGTGGCTCTCAGGAAAAAAAGTAATAAGATATTTTTTGTAGATAATTATCTAATCTACATTTTTTGTTAGAACTAATTTTACGATAAAACTTACCCTTTCGCTGAAAATCGCTAAAAACCATATTTGGTGACCTTTGACCCCACGTAAAATTTTTAGCACGGGTCGGATTTATGACGACTTTTTAGATTTCATTTATGATGGTATTTTGAACAATCCTGCCAATTTTCAGCTTGATGGTAATTTTTGTAGCCTCGGATGCGTAAGTTGACCGGAGTAAAAAGAATTTAAAATGTTGATAGAATACTTTTCCTCGTGCTAAATCTGATTTTTAAACTGGATATAGTTATGTTGAAACGTACACCGAATTAAAACAAATAATCCTAGTAAAAAATAAAAATAATTTCGCAATGTGCGGATAAGCTTTCATGGTTGGTCACTTCGAGTAGAGAGCAGCAGGCCTATGCCTCTCAGAGGATGACTCCAACAAGAGTCGAAAATCATCGATTCAGAGTTCTGGTCTGCGCTCCCTATTCTAAGTGAAAATTAAGATTGATTTGCCTTCGCATTGCAACTGAATAAAAATGGAATTTTTATTTTATTTTTAATAATAATTTCGTTTACTTTTTCAAAAATAATAACTTGGGGATAAACTTGCTGCTTTGGTACCAAAGCCGAGACAGTTTTGGGAGGGGTCCGGGCCCCATGAACCCCACCTTTGGCTACGTGCCTGGCTTTCTACCATGTGATTGTTACTTTGGTACTATGGAACAAAAAACGCGCAAAAAAGAAATATTATGTTTACCTGAAGAGTGGTACTCTATGGTAGAAAGCTGCGGTAAAAAGTTTGTTGTTGAGGGTGTTACACAAGAAATGATTTTTGATGTTAACTCATTTTTGGAGGCACACTTTAAAAATACTTCAGCTGTCAAGAAAAATCCATTTACAATTTCCAAGTACCGAACATTTATTTATGATTCTACAATGCCAGAAAAGGTTACTAGTGTAACCTGTTACCTTTTATTTAAAAACCCAGGTACATTCATATACCTATATACGATTCCATTGGCATATAAAGAAAAACTCGCACTTAAATACAAGAAATACAACAGTATTATACCAATAATAGTAAAAAAATAACTTACAACTTACAATTAAAGAAAGAAAACTACAGTATCTCGGACATGTGATGCGGGGCGAGAAGTATGGCAGCCTGTGAGTCATAATGCAAGGAAAGATAGATGGCAGAAGAAGCATTGGAAGAAGACGAATTTCATGGCTGAAGAACCTGGGAGAATGGTTTGGATGCAGTTCAAAACAACTATTTAGAGCTACTTGCTCAAAAATTAAAATAGCTATGATGATTGCCAACCTCCGTAGCGGAGATGGCACCTGACGAAGAAGATGGCACCTGCTTATCTTCCTTTTTTCGACGCTATTACACGAGAACAAAATGATGCAGATAGTGATCAAAAATCATTACTTAAAATTATTAAAAAACTGAAGATCAAAAAATAAAACATATTTATATTGCGATTTTTTTTTAACAAACAAACTTATTATGATGAAAACCAGCGGAAATTTCTTATAGAAATTGAACTTTTCTTGCTTTACCTTTGACAAATTCATTAATTAGAATTTCAATATTCAGGTCCTTTAAAAACTCAGATTCTTTTACAAATTTCTGTAGAAATCCGCTAGAAAGCAAGATTTTCTAGCAGCTCCTGGTGCTGGAGGCATCTAAACATTCCGTATATGTATTTGGAACCTAGGAGTTTTCTATTGGTTCTTTGCAGCACTCGGTCATATTTTAACCAATAGGCGGCGAGGTTCCAAACGCATATACGGAATGTTATTCGGTGCCAAATTCATATACGGAATGTTAAATATTCGTTTATCGAAAAAGATAAGTTTTTATTAGAGTCTGTTAAAAGGAGATTAATTTTAAAATACTTGTTACTGTATTATTAAATAAAAATAAAACAATTATAGTATTTGGAATGATATTTGATGCGAAATTCATATACGGTATGTTAAATATTCGTAGAACAAAAAGACGATTTTTATTAAAGCCAATTAAAATGAGACTGGTTTTTAATAGTATATTATGCAACGAGCATTTATGATGGTCATTATGAAGCGAGTATAAGGGATACGAAACGAGCCACCTAGCGGCGAGTTTCGTATAGAGTACGAGCTTAATAATGATAATTAAAGGCAAGTTGTATACACGATTTTTTCTATGATCATTCACAAAGAAATATATTCAAATTTATTAATTTTGTAACGCAAACAAATTAAGTAGTTTGTCAGTATGACAGTTTGTTTACATATTGAGAACTGTCAAAGAGTATGTATTTGATTCGCCATTGGTTACTGCGCGTGTGCCACCTTTATCGCGAATGTCATATCGCGATTCTATTGGTTAAAAATCTGTATCCTAATGAAAATCTGTATCCTAATGAAAATCTGTATCATAATGAAGTTTATTATAATACAGGTAGTGACATCATAATTGATATATTATAGTATGAGAATAGAAAAATTATTATTAATGTATTATTAAAGATCCACAAGGTAAAAGGTTTTCCTGTAGTTGGCTGTATACCATATAATACAAAAAAAAAACGAATAAAGTCCTTTATAAAAAGTCTATATTTAAAATCCCTAAAAAGGGCTACATCACAGAACTAGTTTTCGATTGGTTGACCAATCATCATCAGTGCTTTCCTATAATGAATATAACCTGATAAAATGATGCAAAGGACTACGTTAAACTTTGACTACGTTTAAAAAAAGTTGTAGGTTATACTCACGTGACCTTACCATGCTAACCACCAAAATATAATATTACAAATTTTATTTACATATATTACATAATTACAAATATTTTGGTGGTTAGCATATAAGATCACGTGAGTATAATCAACAACTTTTTTTAACCGTAGTCAAAATTTTAAAACCTTTGCACCATTTTATAAGGTTATATTAATTTTAGGAAAGCACTGATGATGATTGGTCAACCAATGGAAAACTAGTTCTGTGATGTAGCCCGTTTTATTGATTTTAAATATAGACCTTTTATTTAGGAGGACTTTATTCGATTTTTTGTATTACGAGTATAAATATGGTATACAGTTAACTACAGGAAAACCTTTTTCCTTGTGGATCTAACATTATACAATAATACATTAACAATAATTTTTCTACTCTCATACTATAATATATAAATTATGATGTCACTACCTGTATTATAATGAACTTCATTATGATACAGATTTTCATTAAGATACAGATTTTTAACCAATAGAATCGCGATGTGACATTCGCGAAAAAGGTGGCACACGCGCAGTAACCAATGGCGAGTCAAATACATACGCTTTGACAGTTCTCAATATGTAAACAAACTGTCAGACTGACAAACTACTTAATTTGTTTGCGTTACAAAATTAATAAATTCGAATATTTTTTTTGTGAATGATCATAGAAAAAATCGTGTATACAACTTGCATTTAATTATCATTATGAAGCTCGTACTCTATACGAAACTCGCCGCTAGGCGGCTCGTTTCGTATCCCTTATACTTGCTTCATAATGACCATCATTAAATGCTCGTTGCATAATATACTATTAAAAACCAGTCTCATTTAACTGGCTTCAATAAATATCGTCTTTTTGTTCTACGAATATTTAACATACCGTATACGAATTTCGCACCAAATTCCAAATACTATAATTGTTTTATTTTTATTTAATAATACAGTAACAAGTATTTTGAAATAAATCTCCTTTTAACAGACTCTAATAAAAACATATCTTTTTCGGTGTACGAATATTTAACATTCCGTATATGAATTTGGCACCGAATAACATTCCGTATATGCGTTTGGAACCTCGCCGCCTATTGGTTAAAATATGACCGCGTGCTGCAAAGAACCAATAGAAAACTCCTAGGTTCCAAATACATATACGGAATGTTTAGATGCCTGCGGCAGCACGCCAAATAGAATTATATTTTAGTGACGTCACGTTGCCTAATAACCGCCGATTTTCCCATTATGAAATTATATTTTGTGACGTCAGCAAAATAAAATTCTATTTGGCGTGCTCCTGCACCTGACTCATTCTAGATCTTAAGTAATTCTTAATTAGTTTTAGTTTACAAAATGATCTCTCGGCTGAATGTACAGAAATCGGTATAGTTAATAGTTAATAATATACGTAACGCCGCACCGCACGACCTTGCCCATGTGGACAGCGCCCCTGGTCCCAAATGTAGGTACATAGCTACAACATATTATGCACGGGAAAATAGATTGCAAACGCAGTCCAGGACGAAGAAAGACTTCTTGGTGGAAAAACTTGAGAGATTGGCATGGCATTGATACAAGCCGGCTATTTAGGGTAGCAGTGATAAAATTAAAATAGCTATGATGGTAACCAAGGTTCTGAAAGGACATGGTACATGAAGAAGAAGAAATTCGCCATCGAAGAGTAGTTTCATATCTTCTCGTTAATATTTTTTTTGTTTTTAAACAGATTTTAGATATTGTTTGGCAACTGCGCTAAATTGCGGAATACTACTTCTATAGAATAATAATATTTAAATGAAAAATTGACAACAGATATTGGCACCATTTATTTCCAACGTCATTAGATCTATGACGTGTAACCATAATTATTTTACTATTATTTTATGTATTTCCGTTTCCGGATAACTAAAACCTGAAATATTACAAAAAACTTAAAGGTTAGAACCGATTAATAAATTAATACACGTTTTATATCTCGATTTCTAATGAGCGAAACAAAAATTAGGTATTACTTACCAGAGCTTTTAGTGATACATTACGTAGAAAACCGTAATTCTATTTTTCGGATTAGGCTGACAACAAAATGGTGAATCGGAATGAATCCCCCCTAAGATAATCTTAAGTCATTAGAAGAATATTTATTTGGCATTATAAAAGAATATTCTCTAACGCGTATTTTAATGTATTTTAGCTAAATGATTAAATTACTAAGAAAAGATTAAGCTTATTTACACAAATTGTATCACGTTCTTCAAGACATGAGGATACCATGAATCCAGATCGTGGTAATAATAATATCGTCCGGCATTTTTCTGGGGAGATCCTTTCGGACAGGTTCCGATGCCACTTGCATCTTTACCCTGTTTGAATTAGCTAGTGTCAATGCGGGCACTAGCCCAGGGGGACAGACATCTTACCCCGAAAATGATAATGTTGTTGGTTCCCAGATCGTGGTAATGGACATTTCCAGTGAAATTAAACTATAGAAGATGGATAGATGCTAAATTATTCAGTAAATAGTGATAATTTTTTTCTGGCGATAATTAGTTGACAGCTTTAAGAACAGGTAACAATTCAGCGTTTTACAAAACGTATTGTTGGGTGGAGACCACGAGAAGAAGCACTACGGAGCAGAGGACGACCACCAACCAGATGGGCTGACGATCTGAAGCGTATTGTCGGCAACTGGATGCAAGCCGCACAAAACTGAGAAAGATGAAAAGAGCTGAGGGAGACCTATGTCTAGCAGTGGACGAGTACGGGTTGATGATGATGAACAATTTAGCAGTACGCAGTACGTATGGAGTTGAAGAACAGGAGAGTGCAATATTTGATTAGATCCGTATTTGAAAACATATCCAACAGCTATAGGGCCCTTAGAAGCATTTGTCAAAGACACTTTCACCAAAACTAATTTTCCTTGTTAATAGTAAATAATAAGTCCTCTCTCTTCAATCCTGACCCCCCGGAGAGTGTAGTGGTCGACGTGATAACGTGTATTGTCCGTCTCCAAAGATCTGGTCATTTCTTTTAACTCATGCATAGGTCTTTTGCATATTCCTGTAATTTGATCATCTTGTTGGGTATCTTCCTCATGATCTTCGGCCTTCCACCTTTCCTTGTATAATGAGTCTTTCCATGTTTTCTGTGTTTGTTCTCATACTATGTCCAAAGTATTTTAATTGTTGGAGATGGACTTTACTGGAGAGTCGTTGGCTAACTTTTAGCTCTCTTAAAATTGAATTATTTGTCCTATGGTCGGTCCAAGGAATTCGTAGCATTCGTCTCCAACAGAACATTTCAGTGGCGTCTATCTTTCTTTTTTCCGAATTTTTCAGGATCCAAGATTAACGTCAGTAGGTCAGTATTGGAAATATTAACCAGTTGATCAACCTCATCTTTAACGCTCTTGAAATTTGAAAGTCCTTCCATATTGTGCTCATTTTTGGTGGGGTAAATTTTGCTAGATCACATCTACGTTTTATTTTTTCCTATAGTGACCCTGCGTTTGTGATTAATGATCCCAGATATAAGTATGAGCTCACAACCTCAAACCGATCAATTGTGGTTATGTGTGGATGATTGTTGTGTAGTCTGTCTACTTTCATATTAAAATCTACCATCAGTTTATTTAGAATATCGATAATAATCGATATCCTAAAGGACTCCTTGATAATGATATAAGACTAATCTCAAACTTGTATCTCCAACCAAAAGCAACAATGCAAATGGAAAATGAACTATCCGAAATCCTTAAAGTCGGAAAAGGAGTTCAACAGTGTTGCATTTTCTCATCAGCTTTATTTGATGTTGTTGCAATAAGTGGCCAACTTATAAACAACATTAGATATGCAGGCGATACTGTATTTCTGGCAGATAGTGAGATGGGATCCAAATTATGATGGACAATGTTGTCAGAAGACAAAAAATATTAATAATGAGTTATAACACCAGCATAAACGTCCAAATTACAATGCACAGTGCACCGTTAGAAAGAGTGGAGAAAATATGCTATCTGGGCTGCCATACTAAGAAGACCTGGGATTATAGCTTTCAAAAAAATCTCGTATTGAAAAAGCTAGAAGCTCTTTTAATAGATGATTCTCTGCAAGTTATCTTTCACAATCCATATATGCATAAGAATTCTTAGATGTTACGTCCTTGATGTCCTCTTTTACGGAATAGAAAGTTGGATGCTTACAGAACTTATGAAATGGACTGGTCTAACGTCAACTAATCTATTTCGAGCTTCTGTGAATAGAATAAGAAATAAGATGGGTTAAATTGGTCGGCCTATCATGACATATGGATGTCAAACCAGAGAACAATTATTCTCTGGTCAAACCTGGATCCTAACCAAGGCAAATATGAATAAACTAGCCAAAACGAAAAGAGCAATGTTAGGTAAACAATTGTCAGATAAAAAGAGGAACGACTTGGTAAGATCAATAACAAAAGTCGAGGACATAACAATAATCATTGCCAAACCTTAATGGAGCTTCGCAGGCCACACTGCTAGACTAAAAGACCAACGTTGGAATGCAACAGTACAACATTGGAGACCTTAAGAAAGTAAACGACCAATAGGAATACCACAGATGAGATGGGTTGATGATATTAAAAGAATAGTCTGAACAAATTGAAAATATGTTGCTCAGGATATAGACCGATGGAAAGAGGCCTATGTCCAAACATAGACGATAGAAGGCTAAGAAGAAGGAGAAGAAAGAGGACGTCAACATCACCAGAAGATAGGCCTTTAGAAGAAAATCAGTTTTTTGGTGATGTTTAGGTGAAGTTGATATTATAGTTGTGAAATATCAGAATTGTTTAGATGGAGTGACAGATACCGTCAGATATTGAAGTTTAGTAGGAGCATAACAGTTTAAGAGAGCATTACTTAGTAATAGACCAGTAAGGATCAGCGAAAAAACGTCTATCTTTAAATGTGAGAGGTGGCATTCGGATTTTTGCAGATAAAGTTAGGTGACACCTTCAGTAATAATAACTGACTTATGCTCCTTCTCAAATATGCCCGGAACATTAATAAAAAATTGAAATATTTAAAAATTTCGAAAAACATCGATTTTTTTCTGCTTTCTTTGCTTATAACTTTAAAACGATTCGTTTTGGAACAAAGTCGTAGAGAAATAAAATAAAGATAATTGAATTTTGTATGATATACGACTGGTAAAAAATGTCTTAAGGTATTACCTTTTCTGCAATATAGCAATAAATTCAAAATAAGGGGGCAAAATAAGTCTGTTGTTATTCAATATTTCTTAACCACTTTGGTGGCACATAGAACCTTAGTAATTCGCTTAGGAAATTCTTTGTAACATACTTAAATCGTGTAGCAAATTTCATTAAAATCGACCTAATAAATTTTGAATAATAAATTTGCAATCTAAATGTTTCTAAAAAAGTTCAAATTTTTTAAAATCTTTCTGAACAAAAAGTAGACCATTTAGAAGTTGGCTAATTTTTTTGCATATAAAGAGGTGCTCTACCTATCTAATATACTTTACAGAATTAAAATCGGATTATTTAAGGGGCCTCAGCAATGTTTTAAATTTATAAACAATTTTTTGGCTTATAAACAAATAGCTTTGTTTAATAATAAAAAAATTAATTTTTAGCAATGCAAATAATTAAAACCGGTATAATTTGACTTAAACTTTCAAATGCTGTCAGCAGAATTGCTATTTTATTTTTTATTCAAACGTTATTCGCGTTCAAAAATTGCAATTTCTCGATTTTTTGAAAGTTCCACCGCGTTTATCTCGAAAACTATGCATCCTACGAAAAAACTTGTAAGAACATTTTTTGCTTAGAATTACCCAAGAAATACAAAAAAAATGTTTTATTTTGCGAAAAATCGATGTTATGTAATTCCTCAAGTTCTTTGTTTATAACAATCTTATCGACATCCGGATCAACTGTTACCCAAAAAATTCGTGCTCTTCGGGTCAAAATACATAGAAGAACTTGGGTAAGTCCATCTAAATAAAGGAGCCCGTAGCACCCCCTCCTGGCCACAGCACTATAATTTGTTTATAAGCCAAAAAATTGTTTATAACTTTAAAACATTGCTGAGGCTGCTTAAATAATCTGATTTCAATTCTTTAAAGTGCATTAGATAGGTGGAGTACTTTTTTATATGTAAACAAATTGACAAATCTTTGTATGTTCTAGTTTTTGTTGTGCAAGATTTTAAAAAATTTTAATTTAAAAAAAAAAAGTTTGGATTGCAAAATTATTATGCAAAATCTAGTAAGTCAGTTTTAATGAAATTTGGTGTACAGTTTTAGCATATTACAAAAATTTTCTAAGCGAATTAGGAAGGTTCCAAGTGTAACCTAAAAGATGGAAAATCATTGAATAAGGACAGGCTTGTTTTGCCCCCTTATTTTATATTTATTGCTATTTTGAAGCAAGGGTGATAAATTAAGACATTTTTAACTAATCGCGTCTGATAGAAAATTGAATTATCTTTGTTTTATTCCTATACGACTTTGTTCTAAAATGAATAGTTTTTAAGTTATAAGCAAAAAAAGTAGGAAAAAAAACGAAATTTTTTGAAATTTTTAAATATTTTTTTTTTATTAATGTTCCGGGCATATTTAAGAAGGAGCATAAATCAATTATTATTAACGAAGTTATCACCTAATTTTATCCGCAATAATCTGAATGCCACCTCTGACATCCACCTAAAAACAGATCCTTACTTGTCTATAAATTGAAGATTGGATTTTCATTAATAGCTGATATTAGAGCTGAATATTTCAAAATGAGTTTCCAAAATCGTAACCAGAGGGGGATTTATAGAAAAATAATCTCAAAATATGAAAACGGGGTATACCGGGTGTAACAAAAATACAAGTCATAAATTAAGGTACATATTCTGGGACCAAAAATAGTTCGAATGAACCTAACTTACCTTAGTACAAATATGCACATAAAAAAAGTTACAGCCCTTTGAAGTTACAAAATGAAAATCGATTTTCTCGAATATATCGAAAACTATTAAAGATTTTTTATTGAAAATGGACATGTGGTATTTTTATGGCAGGAATATCTTAAAAAAAGAAATATAGTAAAATTTGTCCACCCCCTAAAAATTTTATGCGGTTTTGTTCCCTTAAACCCCCCCAAACTTTTGTGTACGTGCCAATTTAATTATTGTTGTGGTACCATTAGTTAAATTCAATATTTTCAAAACTTTTTGCCTCTTACTATTTTTTCGATAAGGCAGTTTTTATCGAGATGCTGCGTCTTTTTTAATATGTTTACATAAAGAATTTTCTGGGGGTTTTGTGCCTCTAAACCCCCCAAATGTTTATGTACGTTCCAATTAAACTATTACTGCCGTACCATTAGTTAAACACAGTGTTTTTAAAACTTTTTGCCTCGTTGTATTTTTTCGATAAGGCACCTTTTATCGAGATTTGGCTTCTTTTTTAAGATGGTTCAAAATATACCTAAAAATGTAAATCATAAATAAATTTTCATATTATTTTAACCATGTACAAATATGTGGTGGATTTGACAAATATTCAAAATATCTCGATAAAAACTGACTTTTAGAAAAAGTACTAAGAGGCAAAAATGTTTTGAAACATTGTGTTTAACTAATGGTACTACAATAATAATTAAATTGGAACGTACACAAAAGTTTGGGGTGGTTTAAAGGAACAAAACCCCCATAAAATTTTTAAGGGGTGTCCAAATTTTACTATAATTTTTGCTTAAGAAACTACTGCCATAAGAATGCCACATGTCCATTTTCAATAAAAAATCTCTAATAGTTTTCGATATATTGGAAAAAATCGATTTTCATTTTGTAACTTCAAAGGGTTGTAACTTTTTTTATATGCACATTTGTACTAATGTAAGTTAGGTTCAATCGAACTATTTTTGGTCCCAGAATATGTGATTTAATTTATGACCTGTATTTTTGTTACACCCTGTATAATGACATATTAAAGGCATATAAAAGATGGCAATAGAAGTTGTAAAAAAACTTGCGTATTATAAATACATTCAATTCTTTCATTTAATGTGTGACCCACGTGCCAGATACATCAATAAATAATAAAATATTAAAAGGTTCAAATATTAGCATACTTTGTAATATTAGTAACTCGTTTGGTTGTTAAAAGATATTTAACTTCTAAAAAAAACATCTAGAAAATGTAATTGAAAAATCACTAATTGCTGAAGTTACATATCTCTTTATTAATCGGTAAGTATAATATTATTATTATTAATAATTATAATTAATAGTAAATATAATAGGTATTAGCAAACTATCGGATGTTTACGCAATAAAGCAGGTAAACAAATCGGTATTTCGATTGATTGAAAAATAATTGTAAGAACTAATTTGAAAATAATGCATATGCAATTATTGGACTAATTAAATGAAAGACAATAAAGTGACTGAGGACTAATGAGATTAACATTAAAAAGCCTCTATGTATAATATTGTTAGATAAATCGACAAGTTTAAACTATTTTTAATAGAATGATTATCGTTTTTACTAGAATTTGAACTTTAATCGCTTTAGCTTTTCAGAAAAACTAGTTTTTTACAAACGCAATTTTTATTTTTTCAATTTTATTTATATTTATAATTATACGCAATGAGAAATATTGAGATAAATTACGGTCAGGTTATTTAGACCAAAATGATTCTTCTGGACCAAATAATATACTTTGATAAAAATTTGCATTAAAAAAATAGTGTGGCATTCTTATTTACTGATAATTTCACTGTATATTATAAATTGTGGTCACAACTTTCAACAAAAAATATTATTTTATTTATTTTCTTACAAGGTGGGACACGTGAAAGATTCGTGATGATACAATATGTGAGCCGTAACGTTTTAGTGATTTTAATTAAAAAATAAGTCATAAACATAATTTGCAAGTAATATTGGTAATTATTTAAACACGATAATTTTAACCATTTTCAAGAAAAAGACAATTGAACTGTTGAGTCTTTTGAAAACATTTCAAATAATAAATAATGAACCACTTTGTGATATAGGTAAGCTATATTATAAGATAGAATAAATTAAAAGAGGAGAGAAGGAAGGGAGAGAGGACGTTAAAAAATATTTAGATTCGTCTATCAGAACAAAATCTTTGATCTGATTGATTTTTCATAATCAAGAATATTGCTTCTACTTTCTTGAGCCTTGAGGAAACCTGAAGGGGTACTCAAAGCTCAAGTGGATATAAAATACGATCAGTCCCTCACTTTTTTTATAGTCAATGATGAAATAACTACAGAGGCCCATTTGCTGGTCAATGCAAGAAGAAATTGAGAAAACTTCAGAAATTAACCAAAAGACAATTAAAGAAGTTAATCTTTATCTCATTTGAAAACTAAATATCAGTCGCAGAACTCGAATTGCTCACCAAACAGATTCAGCAAACAGCATGGAATAGTACTCCAATCATCCCTATTAGGACAGAAGAAAAAAATTGTCCGAAATACAGAAGATTTAAGATAACTAGAAATAGGAAAGAAGCGAATAGACCTATACAAAAAAAGGTGAACGTTAAGAAACTACAAAACAATTAAACAAAAATAGAATGTGTACGAGAACTGCGAGCTGAAATACAGTAAAACTTCCGTTAACCGAAACCTTTTTAACCGAAACATCGTTTAACCGAAACGGCTGACATTCGTCAATAAAAAGTAAATTTTTATAGCAAAACGGAAACAATTCGATGTAAATTGGTCAACATCGTCAACATTGCTTTCGTACAACTAAAGAACCCTATTATATACAACACATTACGAAATCACTTCATAGTATTTTTTAATGCCAACTTTGACTTTGACCAAGAATACTATGTAATTTGATACAAGAAGAATACCAAAAACAATGATATTTTTAACCGAAATTCTTGTTATCCGAAACAGTTTCTCCCCCCCCCCCAATTATTTCGGTTAACGGAGGTTTTACTGTAGATGAACGTCAGGACAAACATTGGGAAACGATTAGCAATGCCCTTGTGGAAAGAAGTGAAGACATTTTAGCGCTAAAGAAATAGGCATCAAAAACGCAGCAAAGAACGATAAAATAAAGTGGGCAGATCTAGATTACGCTGCAAAGAAATGTGATATGGTAGCAGAAACAACCAGTATATTGTGAACAACGACTAGGAAATTGTTGGAGAGTGGTGGAATTTATGTACCTGGGTATCATAATTGACTTTAACGGTGGTAGAAAGAGTGATGTTCAGGAAAGAATTAATAAGGTTCGTAATGAGTACAGCCTGCTTAATAGCACGTGGAAATCCAGGATTTACCCAACTAAAACGAAATTAAAAGTCTTGGACACAAATGTAAAAGCTGTATTACTATACGGCTGTGAAATATGGAAGATATTTGGTGACCCATGGTACACCAATTACAAGTTTCCATCAATCCTTCAGATATTACGGCCTAATCGAATCTCAAATGGAAATTTATGGAACTAAGTCAAACAAGAAAATGTCATAAAGCAAAGAAGGCGAAGAAAATGGGTATGGTTGAGCCACATACTCCGTAGATTCCCAGATGGCATTGCCAGGACAGCGCTGGATTGAATCCTCAAGACCGACGGAAGTATACAGACCTGAAAAACTTAAAAAAGGACAATATTGGACGACGGAAAAGAAATGAGAGAATCTACTAATAAAGGAGCAACTAAATAAATTACATACTAAAGATATCAACATCAGGTTTCTCTGGGTCCCATCACATGTGGGAATAGCAGGTAATGAAGCAGCAGAAAGAAATTACCAAAAAAGCCATAAACGATAACAGTACTCGTATCCCCATCTCACTCCAATATAATACTCTGGGCTAATTAGCAAAATTCATGGAAAAGTTATTTACCAGCAATTTTATTGCTGGAATCGAATTATAAGATTCTATATATTAATAATATAGGTATGCACAGTCCGCAGAAAGTGTGCTATTTTTTTTATAAACAACATGGCGCCGACAAATCGTATTTTTTTCAATTATTGCTCTATAACTCCGAAGATTTTAACATTACAACAAAAACACCCAAATAAAAATTCACCGCAATTAAATTCTGCATAGAGATATGTGTTTCCCGATTTGCTCTGTGTTTCTCTGTGTTTTGCTCTGGATGTTTTCCCAACAAAAACTCTAATTTTCAAATAAAGTTTTAGGTAAGTAATTATTAATCAATAATTAAATAACTTAGTGACATCAAAGCTTTCTTGGTATAGATTGTAACTCCAGAAGCCGGTGAAAATTAAACGAATATTTTAGCAACAATTCAATTGTTAATTAACAATTTACGATCGCAATAATAACCAAAATAATCATGATACATTGATCAAATTTATAAAGATTATAAAGATGAGAAGCTTATTTAATATTTTATCGACAAAATATAAATTTTTCGTTGTTTTGCATAATTATTAAATTTTGAAAAAAAAATAGTTATAATAGGCTGGTCTAATTAGTAAAGTACAAAGAAAAGTTATTTACCAGCAATTTTATTGTTGGAGTCGAATATTATGATCCTATATCTTAATAATATAGGTATGCAAAGTCCGCAGATAGTGTGCTACTTTTTTTATTAACAAAATGGCGGCCCCAAATCGGGTTTTTTTCAATTATTGGTCTATAACTCCGAAGATTTTAACTTTACACCAAGAACACTCGGATAAAAATTCACCCCAATTTAATTCTACATATAGGCATGTTTTCCCGATTTGCTTCGACGAAAATTTTCCTCGGGAAATGTGGGTTTTCCCAACAAAATCTCGAATTTTCAAATAAATTTTTTGGGTAAGTAATTATTTATCAATAATTAAATAGCTTGGTGAAATAAAAGCTTTCTTGGTATAGATTATAACTGCAGAAGCCGGTGAAAATTAAACGAATATTTTAGCAACAATTCAATTGTTAATTAACAATTTACAGTCGCAAGAAAAACCAAAATAATCATGAGATATTGATCAAACTTAGAAAGATTATAAAGCTGTGATGCCTATTTAATATTTTGTCGACAAAATATAATTTTTTTATTTTTTTGCGTAATCTTTAAATGTTAAAAAAATAGTTATAAACAAATTAACATTTCTCAGAAATTGTTTATTATATTCTAATTTTAAAAAATACTTAAAATGCGTATTTCAAAAGTCTTGAAAATGAATGCTTTAAAAAAAATTTCCAACCATTTGCAAAAAAGTTATGAAACAGAAAAGTAAATATACGATGCTCCGTTGTTTATAATTTGTTTTAATTGTTTCAAATCTTAACAGTGAGTCTGTGGTACAATCTAATTACTCACAAAGAATATCAAATATTAGTTCAATGGTTATATTTTAATCAAAGATTAAAAATACTTTTTTTTGTAATTTTTAGCGCGAAAGTAGGCTTGATACAGAGCCGGAGATGTTCACTCGAAGCGACTGAAACGCTTTAAACTCGCGCAAGTTGTGTATGTGGACGGGTATAATACATAATACATAGCTACGGTACTGTATTAGTCTACTTTCGCGCGTGCAAATTACAAAAAAAAAACTTATCTTTAATTAAAATATAACCATTAGATAATCGATATTTTTTGTAAGTAATTAGCTTGTACTTTTAACTCACTTTTACGCTTTGAAAGAATTAAAAAAAATTATAAACAACGCAATAATCGTATGTTTACTTTACTGTTTCATAACTTTTTTGCAAATGGTTGCAAAAAAGTTTTAAAACATTCATTTTCTAGATATTTGAAATACGCATTATAACTATTTTTTAAAATTAGAATATAATAAAAACTTTCTGATAAACGTTAATTTGTTTATAACTATTTTTTTAAACATTTAAAGATTATGCAAAAAAATAAAAAATTTATATTTAGTCGACAAAATTTTAAATAGGTATCTCATCTTTATAAGATTTCAAAGTTTGATCAGTGTATCATAATAATTTGTTTTATTATTGCGACCGTAAATTATTGTAAATTAAACAATTGCGACCGTAAATTAACAATTGAATTGTTGCTAAAATATTCGTTCAATTTTCACCAGCTTCTGGAACTATAATCCAAACCAAGAAGGCTTTTAAGTCACCAAATTATTTAATTATTGGTAGATAATTACATATCTAAAACTTTATTTGAAAATTAAAGATTTTGTTGGGAAAACCTGGATTTTCCGAGGAAAATTTTCGTCGGAGCAGATGGGAAAAAACATATCTCTATGCAGAATTTAATTGCGATGAATTTTTATTTGAGTGTTTTTGTTGTAAAGTTAAAATCTTCGGAGTTATAGAGCAATAATTGAAAAAAGCACGATTTTCGGGCGCCATTTTGTTTATAAAAAAAGTAGGTCACTATCTGCGGACTTTGCATACCTATATTATTAATATTTATAATCATAAGCTTCGATTCCAGCAATAAAATTGCTGGTAAATAACTTTTCCCAAAAATGGCCTATTCTCCGACTGTAAGTATAGATCTAAAAAGCTACTTTCTTAAGCACCTTGTCTAGAACTGGAATAATAAATGGAAATGCACACCATCAAAGCTTCAGAAGAATAAAAATAAGATTGGCCTATGGTAACCATCCGAGCTATCCAGACGAAAGCAAATAATTATTTCCCGTTTACGACTTGGATACACCCAGTTTCCTCATAAAGATTTGTTTAAAAAAGAAGGACGCCATCGTCACAGAATTATATAATTTATTCAACACTCTTAAAGATACTTTAAATTCAAGTAACACCATCGATAATCTAGTTTTGTTTTTAAAATTATTTCTTTAATTTACTAAGCAAAGTGTAATTAGCTGTTAGAACATCACTAATAATAACCTTGCTGAAAGCCAGTTTTGATAAGTAAAAATGAGCTTGGAACCTAAAAGTAGAAAAGAAATATAATATTGATTCTATCAAAATTAAATAGAATTTTTAGTATATTTTTGAAAAAAAAGCAGAAGATAGAAACACTTTTCCTCAAAACATTTTGGATAGCCAACTCGTATGTTAAAACCAAGGAAGAGTATTATGTAAAATGAAAAGTAATTATTGGTTATGTTCTAAGTTACGTAAATTATGTTAAATTTAAACATATGTGCACAACAATGAATACTTACAATATTTCACAAAAATCACCACTTTTCCAAAAAAAAAAAACAAAAAAAAAGGGTTATGAAGCCAGTTGGTAGCTACAATAACTACTCTATTAACACAGATGGACCAAATGAAATATCCGAATAAATTTTGGATTTATTTGTCAAATCTTTGGCAAACTGTTCTTGCAATTTCTGGGCCAATAGGAATAAAGCTCGCACCCCCACTGCTATTTCGATTTCAGACAATTGCAAAGTGATTTGAGGTGAATTAAATAGTCAACAATAACCCAGTTTGTAATAAAAGCTAAAAATAATACATTAGAAATAGTTTAACTTAAAAGAGCAGAAGAGAAAGGAAAAGAGGAAGCTAAAATATATTCAGCATCATCAGAGGTGATTACTGCAAACGATACTAAATGGTGGTCACGATTAATCACCATTAAACCAGGAAATTAACCACCAGGAAAAGAGCTCATAAAACCCTGCAGATAATTAATTGGACTGTGCAGTAATATCCACTGGAAATAAAACCTATTGGCCAAGAGATCAGAATAAAATCCATGACCTGATTCACTTTCTTCTTCTTCTCTTTGTATAGACATGACTCTGTCTGTTTTTTCAATGTGCCTCTAGTAAGTTGTCGTTCCATCGTTTTCGTGGTCTTCCCACTGATCGTCTTCCTATTTGGGAACCGTGTCTCGCTGTCCTTATTACTCTATTTGTTGTCATTCGGCTTATGTGGTCATTCCATTCTATTCTTCTGTTTCTTACCCAGTTATTAATGTTATACACCTTGCATCTCCGTCGTATATCTGTACTTCTAGCTCTGTCCCATAGAGTCTTACCATCGATTTTTCGAAGGGTTTTCATCTCCGCTGTTTCGAGCAATCCTTTTATCCTCTCTGTGTCGGGTCGTGTTTCTGTCGCGTATGTCATTATTGGTCTGATGACTGTTTTGTAAATTCTGCTTTTCATTTCTTTTCCGATATTTTTATTTCCCCATATTGTGTCAGTCAGGCAACCTGCGGCTCTGTTTGCTCTATTCACTTGATCTTCCACTTCTGTTTCGAGCCTTCCGTAGCTAGATAGTGTGATGCCTAGGTATTTGCAGGGGGTAATTGCAGGGTGGATCTAGTAGCTCTGCGGTTACCACAGCCGGTCCCAAGCCCGGATAAAATGTGGAGGGTTGATTGGCAAGGTTAGCAACCTACCAATCGGAAAAACGAATACTGCTCAAAGAAACAATGTGAAGTCACTTTTTTCTAATCAAGAATATTGCCTCTAATTTCTTGAGCGTTGTGAAGGTCTAGACCAGGGCGGATCTATAAAAATATTAGTACATTTGGACGTTGAGGGGTGATTCAAATTTTTTTGAGTTATCCTCCCTGTCAAAAAGGTCCGGAACATTGTTTAAATAATCAAAATGTCAAAAAATGAAGGAAAAATTCGATTTTTTTCTTCGTTTTTTGATTATAACTTTAAAACTACTCATATCCGAGAAAAGTTGTACTAACATAAAAGTTGCGTAATTAAATTTGCTACAATATAGAATTAGTTAAAGATTTAAAAAATATTCAGCCTTGTTGCCAAATAGCAATAATTGCGAAAAAACCATACAAAAACAAGTACATATTCGCATTTTACGTTTTTCAACAATTTATGCTAAACTTAGGACCTTCATCTTTCACCCAGAAAAACTTTATGATACATTAAAACAATACTGTAAATTTCATTAAGATCGGTTCAATAGATTTTGCAAAATAAATTTTGCAATCCAGCTTTCGCAAAAAAAATTCATTTTTTCAAAATGTTACAGGACTGAAAATACAGCAGATAGCAAATTGAAATTTTTTTTGCGTATAGAAGTGTACTGTACCTTTTATTTTCAATTTGCAAAATTAAAATCGATCAACACCCACAGCGTCAAGAATTTTTTTAAATAAACATTAATTATTGGTGCTACGCGCAGGACAACGGATAGTTTGCTCCGATTGGGCATTCCAATGACCTATGATAATGATTGATACATTTTAATTTTTATTACATTTCGATATAAATAAATAAATTTGTTTATTGCAAAATAAAAACACATGCTCTATCCTTTGAAATAACAGTTTTTTAGCAAAAACTTTCTTTGTTCATATATTTTAACTTAGAGAATAAAAGTTTATTATTTTTAAACATATGCAATTGTTTAAACAATATTTCACAAACAATAATAAAATTAGTTTGATTTTTGTGGAATTAAAATATTAAAATACAACAAAATATAGAGTAAGAAAATAATATATTAGTTAAAGATTGGAAGAAATTTTGATGGAAATCAACTTGTGTGAATAGAACACCGCTGTCCTGCGCATAGCACCAAAAATTAATGTTTATTTAAAAAATTTCCTGACGCCGTGGTAATTAATCGATTTTAATTTTGCAAATTGGAAATAAAATGTACAGGACACTTCTATAAGCAAAAAAAAAATTAAACTTGCTATCTGCTTTATTTTCAGTCCTGCAACATTTTAAAGAAATGAATTTTTTTTTGCCAAAGCTGGATTGCAAAATTTATTTTGCAGAATCTATTAAACCGATCTTAATGAAATTTACAGTGTTGTTTAACTATATTATAAAGTTTTTCTGGGTAGAATATGAAGGTCCTAAGTGTGGCATAAATGGTTGAAAGATGTAAAATGCGAATACTTGTTTTTGTATGGTTTTTTTCGCAATTATTGTTATTTTGCAACAAGAGTGACTATTTTTTAAATCTTTAACCAATTTTATATTGTAGAAAATTTAATTACGCAACTTTTATGTCAGTACAACTTTTCTCAGAAATGAATAGTTTTAAAGTTATAATCAAAAAACCAATAAAAAAATTGAATTTTTCCTTCATATTTTAACATTTTGATTATTTAAACAATGTTCCGGGCCATTTTGAGTGGGAGGATAACTCAAATATTATTATTTGATTTATTTTCAAGCAATTTCTGCAAAAAAATTTGAGTCACCTCTCAACGTCCATCTCAAAACAGATGCGCCCTGGACTAGTCTGGTATATGAACTCGGATCATTTACCCATTCTCCTCATACAATCCTCATCACTTATCGAAAGAAACGAAAAGACAATAATACGGAAAGAGACCTCCATAGGCTGGTCAATGGAAGAACAGATTGACAAAGCTTCATAAATGAAATAGAAGACTCAGTTAATCTTTCGACCCCTTTGAAAACTAAATATCAGTTAGATGCAGAAGTTGAATTGTTCACCAAATAGATGCAGCAAGCAGAATTGCTAAAAAGAATATAGAATTTTATAGAGTATATTATATTCGTTGGTACTAATGATTCCTATTAGGACAAAAGGAACAAATTATGCGAAAGAAATCAGAACTTCTTGAAAGAAGAGTCGCAAAGGGTAACAAACCAGATCTTCCAAGGATAAGACAAGCTTAAATAATGCATCACAACATCTCAAGCGAGAAATACAATGCATCAAGTATCATACTAGGTAATGAAGCTGTGAAGCATCAGACTGAAATGCTAAAGAAGCCATAAACGATAATTGTATCCACATGTCATTCCAATCTGTAAGTATAGATCTGAAAAGCTACTTTACAAAGCACCTGTTCGAGAACTGGAACAATAAATGGAAATATATATCATCAAAGCTTCAGGAGATCAAAATAATATTGGACCATGGCAACCATCCGACGTATAATTATTTCTTAACTAGACGAAAGCAAATAATTATTTCCCGTTTACGACTTGGACATGTCCAGTTTGTTCATCAACCTTTGTTTAAAAAAAGAAGAACTCCCAATAACTTGAGATGAGTGGGTTTCACCCTTTACAGTAAAACATGTGCTAGTATTGAATCTTGCGTTGAAAGAGAGAATCTTTGCTGAGAAATAAGAGAGATTGGACAGTGTTGAACAGATATTTTACGTTGTAATAGATAGGGAAGAGTTTAAAGAAGTGATCGTCAAACGCCAACTTCGTTAGAAGACGGCAGAATAAAAAAAAGTGAAAGAGTGCGAAAACTTCAATCATACCATTTACATTTACCCTAAATTCAAAAAGCACTATTGGTAAACTACTTTTGTTCTGTTTTTAAAAAGACTAATTTAGTATTTATAAGCAAAGTATAATTAGCTGTTTCTGCTCCACTAATAACCTTAAAATTACCGCCAGTTTTTGTAAATAAAAAAAGTTAAGAAGCTAAAGGTAGAAAATAAATTATAGGTATATGTATATTATTGATCCTATCAAAATTGCAAATAAAAAAATTTGGTATATAATTGAATAAAAAAAAAGAGAAGATGGAAGCACATTTGCCCAACTCCTGCAACTATGTCAAAACCAGGGAAAAAAGGGAAAAATCCGTAAATGAATTAACCAATAATCGATTTTTTATCAGAAAAAACAATTATTTGTCATGTTACAAGTTACGTAAATTTTGTATTGTTTTAAATTGAATAAAAAGATGTGGCACAATCTTGAATACTTACAATATATCACAAAAATCACCACTTTTCCAAGAAAATCGAAAGGGTTATTAAGCCAATTGGTAACTACGGTAACTATTGTACTCTATTAACACAGTTCGAGTAAGACTAAATGAAATATCCAAAAATTTTTTGGATTTATTTGTCAAATCTTTCGCAAACTGTTCTTGCAATTTCTTGACCAATAGGAATAAAGCTAGCACCCCCACTGCTATTTCGATTTCAGGCAATTGCAAAGCGGTTTGCGGTGAATTGACAAAATTGGGGGTGGTTTCCGTACACAACGGTATACCGTTATGACAGCAAGTGTTGGGCTGGCTGGGTACCGTTTTGCATATATTTTTGGTTACCTGTTTTTATGACGGACAAAGATCGGTTGATTGGAATTGTTTAGGGATTAAATTTGAGGAAGCCGATATCGTAATATGTAAATTTCTTCTGAAATTGGAAAAAAGCCGACTACTTGGGTGTTTTACAGATTTTGCGTCATAAGTTCTTTAAGGATAGAATAGAAATATGCTTTATTGTCACTGAAAATTATACAAATTTTATGGACAAAGCTTAATGTAAAGTCAGAAAAAATAAATAAATAATATCTAACAATAACAATAACAAATACAATTTTCTGAAATTTGATAAATCGTCAATATAAAAAAATACAAAATATAAGTTAATAAAGTAAAGAAAAAAAAAACAAAATCGATATATTGCAACAATTTATAGAAATTGCAAAGTGAACATACAACAAAGTAAACTATATACATAGGAACTAATAAGTTTAAGCTGCTGCATGTGACACCCAAATAGATAAGTTTGATTACTTGTACATTACTGTAATTTCTTAGTTAGTCATTAAGAAACTCTTCTACTGAATAATATTATGGTCTTTTAGATAGATGAGCTTTTGTCATTTTACGGAACTTGGGGAAAGATGTTGCAGATTTGAGTTGTAAACGAAGATGGTTGTACAGTTTTTTTGCGGAATATAATATAAATTTCTTTACTAACTCAGAGGACGGGATCGGTAAATAGACATCAAAATTTGAATTTCTGGTGGAGTAGTCATGATGAGGCCTTGCTGGAAAGACATGCATGTGTTTACGAATTAAGCAAACAGTTTCTAAAATATATAAAGATGTAAGGGTTAAAATTCCGTAATCTTTGAAGTAACTTCTGCAATGTGTTGTTCTTCTGAGGCCAAACAGATACCTTATTGCTCTTTTTTGTAATTTATAAATAACATCTAATTGGGCAGCTGTACTAGAACCCCAAAAAGGAAGACCATATCGAAGATGAGACTCGAACAAGGAAAAATATGTTAGTTTAGAAGATGCTAAATTGAGTTCTTTCGAAACAGATCTTATAGCATAGCAGGCTGAGGCGAGTTTCTTACTTAACAAATCGATGTGAAGGGACCATTTGAGGTTGCTGTCTAAAAAAATACCAAGAAATTTAGAGAATCAACGGTAGAGATCTGGCTGTTATTAACAAGCAGGGATTGAAGAGCACTTTTATAGGATAATGCTACTGTCTTATTCACGCTAAAAGAGAGAGTAAATTAAAGTCAGACCAGGTTTTTATCGTAAGCAAATCAGAAGTTATAGTTGCATGAAGAGATGCAATAGTTGAGTTGCTCCAAGTGATACTGGTATCATCAGCAAAAAGAAAAATTTTTCCATCGATTTTTAAGTTAGTCATATCATTTATAAAGATAAGGAACAGTAGAGGACCCAATACTGAACCTTGTGGTACTCCACATACAATGTTTTTGAGACTAGATATAAAGCGGTTCGGCTTTTGAAGATTTTAAAACTATTCGTCGGTTTTGACTTTTGTTTTGGAAACAGTTAGGGATAATATTTATTTAGACAGATGCTTTATAATAAATTTCATTATAATTTTTGTATTTTCTGGTAAGAAAGAGAAACAGATAATAGATGACTAAACTATGGACATAAAACTCCAATTAATAAATAATTACATTGCGAAATCATCAAAGGATGACTTAATATTTTCTTACTTTATACATAGTTTATTTATAGCTCAACAGCTATAATAAACCCATTAAAAATCGATAGACTTAGAGCAAGGACACACCAGGCGGCGCACGTCGAGTCGACGTCAAGGCAGCTTAAAACACATGGCGCGGTGTATAACAGCGGCAGCTATGCTACGATTTAAAGTATGTACGTGTACTTATAGTCCAGAGAAATAAGGTTTTTGTCGGGGCACTTGAGCAGCCAGGTTACAAATGGATTTTTTGGGTAATATATACCTAATACATTATAAATACAAAAATGCCCGTCACAGTTCGGACGAGAAATTTAGTTATTAACAAATAAGGGTCAAAAATGGCAGTTTTTTCGTTTAAATCGCTACAGGTAAAAATGGGGTAATTAAATATCTTATTTATAATATTCTTCTCTTTGTAGATGAGCCAAGGTTTAAAGTGGCTCTTTTTGAATTTTGGTCCGATCCTTTTTTGTTTCGGAAAGTGCAAAATAAGACTAAAATTTCAAAAATAAAAAATGTGCTATAACTTTGGCGAAAATCGCCTTAAGACTTTCATATTGCACGAAAAGTTGAGTCAAATATTCCATATAATGCACAAAAATTTTTAAGACGATTCGTCAATTAGTTTAAATTTTATTCAATTTGTTTTGGCAAAGAGCTTTTTTTCGCAATGTTATTGTTCAGAAAATAATAATGACATAGCAATTCTGTGGAAACCACATGCAAGGGTTATGTGTAAAAGTTATAAAAGTGATGACTTTCAAGCGTCAAATATTTGTAACAACTGTGTACTAATTTGTACTTACATAAATAAATTACAATAAAATTTTGGTTTTGAACAATTTTATTCATGAAATAATCTCAGCAAATTGCACTCGATCTCTAAAATTATTATCGAATTGTTGCCCTCGTGACACTGACATAATTTCACTCCCCTTCGGGTCGTGAAATTAAAACTGTCAAAGTGTGACTCGGGAAAAATTCGATAATTTTAGAGCTCTTGTGCAATTACTACTGAATTCTTGTAATGTAAACAGCAGATTTAGAGAGTCTAGATCGGATTTTTTGCAATCAGATAAACTGGAATTCTACATTAGTAGACGTGGGAGGCTGAAAATTTGAAGTATGTATGTGCGTTTGTTGTTTTCTTATGATAATTTTCACCCAAAATGTTAGCAATTTGTTGACTGTCAGTGACTGTGCTATTTTGAGTGAGTATGGCAGAAATTCTTGAATATGTTTTCTTTCCTGACATGTGTTTAATTTTCTTCCAAATTTGGCTAGAAGGAGTGTCAGTATTGATGGATGAGATGTGGTTTTTCCAGAAGTCTTCTTTGCTTTGTTTAATTACATACTTAGATTTAGCTCTCATTTTTTTTTTAAGTTGATGAGATTCTCTTTCGTGCTATCTCTGCGATATTTATTTAATGCTGCCTTACTTTGTTGTATAGCCAGAGATCATTGTTTGTTTCACCAAGGTGTTGCTTTACGAGTTAAAGAGATTGGTGTTTGTCCAATATTTACTTCAGCAGCAGAGATTATACAATTATTGAAAGCGGCAATATTTTTATCGGCATCTTCTGATAATTCAAGCTGGTTTAGTTTGCTTTCAGTATGTATCCGGAAGCTATCCCAGTTGGCATTAGAAATGTTCCATTTTTTAAAGGTGTCGAAATGTTGTTCTAATTTTTCAGATATTAAAATAGGGAACTATCGATTACTATCATAAAGATCGTCAACAGCTTTCCATGTAAGACTAGGATATATTCTTGGATGACATAAACTTAAATCTGTAGAGGAGAATGTGCCAGTAGCAATATTAAAATGAGATTTGGAATGGTCATTCTTCATACAAGTGTCAGTAATATTCAAAACATTTTCGACAGTCTTTCCTCGGCCGAAGGTTCTTTCAGAACCCCACATTGTATTGTGGGCATTGAAATCTCCAACAAGAAGAAAAGGTGAAGGAAATTGGTATATGAGGTCCACTAGATCAGCTTCAGATAGGCTATAATTTGGAGGAATATAGATGCTTCAAACTGTAATTTTATTTGGGCACCAGATGTTAACGGCGATAGCTTCTAGGTTTGTGCAAATTGGAAGGTGTGTGGAGTAGAGATCATTTGATACGAATACGGATGTTCCACCGCTAGCCCTAACATAGTGAATTCTCAAGAAATGGTAACCTAAAAAACCCTTTAGAAGTCTTTTGTGATCAGATTTGAAATTCGTTTCTTGTAAACTCAGTATGTCGGCAGTAGTATCAAGGATTATCTTTTGGAGGTGTTCAAGTCTGGGGTAAAACACATCACAGTTCCCTTGAATTAGATTGAATTTTACTAAAATGTGGATTTTTCGGAGAGTTGGGAGGTATCTGAGAAATACTCCTCATCCTGGGGATCCAGTGATGAGAGGGAATTTAAACTCACCGTATCTGCTGTGCAGACTGAAAAGCTTGTTTAAGTTTTTTTGATAATCTTGTAAATCTGTACTTTAGTGACCTATCTGTTAGAGAAGGATAAACATTATATATGCCAGAGAGTAAAGATTTGATGTCATGTGTAAACTGTTGTGCTTCAGATAATGGATTGCTACTACCGTAGCCATTTTCAAGGAAACTAATGAAATTGTCTACAGAAATAGAAAAAGAGTGTGATGATTTACTAAAACAATCTTTTATTTCTTCTTTTGAGGCATTAGTGATTTTTGAACTGTCAGTTGAATCTTTTTTTAACTTTTTCCTAGGTTGTTTCGTTGGTTTCTTGTTTGCATCTTGATCAGGAGGAGGCATTACAGATGAAATTTCTTTTTGTGTTTCTGTCACATTGATTGCGTTCGAATCTACTGAACTTGGGAAGGCTCTCTTCATTCCAGGTACAGGTGAAGAAGGTGTTTCGTTTGTTGTTGTATTCGCCGTGGAAACTGAAGGAATATTTGTATCTGTTTGTGTGGTTGTGTTAGGACATTTGTTTGCTGTATGTCCAGGCTATTTACAAAGAAAACATTCCATCCGATCCGTAGACAGGAATATTCTGTGTGCGTTATGCTCATGTTGTATTAAAAGTGACGTTTGAAGCTCGTAGTTCTCAGTAGCTGGGGTAACGTAGACTCAAAACTCTAAAACTCAAAATATGCGCATACTCATCCCCTGGGATACCTGCTTTCAATAGTGATATAGGAGATACCATTTGTAGTCCGAAATCTTTTAGTGCACATTCTATGACTTCATGAGGTAAGGATGGATCGACATTTGATATTAATATTATCTTAGGTGGAGATATTAGTCTTCTTATACTCAGCTCAACGGAATTTACAGTTACTGTGGGATGCTCCAATATAAGCTGATACACAAGCTCGGTTCTTGATAAGTAGATACACACTCGATTGTTTGAGATTTTCGATGCAAAATAAACATTTTTGGGACTAACGATGTTTCCGATTGCTTTAACGTAGTCTAGTAGCACCAGATTAGGATGAGAATGTATGATAACTGCTTGCTCTCTTTTTGGATAAACAGGTTTAGGTTTTGCTTTAGATGCGGCAAGATAAGAAGCTGTAGGTGTATTGTTTTCTTCGTTGTTTGTTGACATTGTGGATTTTGTTACAGTTGAAGTAGTTTCTCAATTTTGTTGCCCTTGTAGTCAAAAGCAACAGATTCAGGATTATCCATGATAATTGTAATTATTGACCAGTATCCAGATACCAACAACACACCATAGCGTATTACTGGTTGCTTATAAAATTGTCGTTAAGCGAGAGGTGATTTAAAAGGTATTAATGTTTCACTAATGATCACAAAAAAGTTTGGAGATAAACAAAATAAACAGTTCGATGCAACAATTATTGTAGTCAAATTTTAAATAATATCTACCTTTCGCCTATTCGCGGACGGCAGTAAATATCAGCTTCCAATGCACTACACCTTTATGTTTAAATGCCCAAAAATTAGTCAATTTACAATCCAAATATCCACTTTAAAACTAAAATAACGATTCACAGAGTAAAGAACGACCTCCTTCACACGTTCAGGTACAAGCGATCAATCCGTTATGACGATTTGTCTTTTGTAATAAATGCAACTGTAAATTTACTGTATCTTAGATTAAAGAGAAAAAGAAACGCAGATTGGATACATCCTATCATGAAGGAACGAAAGTATAAGGGATTTTTTACACATTATATAACGAAATTAATATAATAAAGGCCCAGAGAAGTGTTATTTTACAAGATTATTTAAAAAATCTTTTCAGGAGTTATTAGTAAATATTAATGAGCCATGTTCAAGAAATAACACCGTTATGAGGGAAAGCATATCACCTAAGAAAAACTATTTATAACGCTAAGAGGCTGTCCATTCTATGGTACGCCACTGAGCAAATAGAGGGGTTAAATTGATGCCCCTCTATTATACCCCATTCATTGGGAAATAGTGATGTTTCACAAATTAATATTAACAAAAAAAATATTCATATTAAAGTCAAGAAGTGTATCCACTACCATAGAAAGAACCCAGTAGTACCTTCTGCTCTATCACAAATACTGGCAAGATAACAACAAAAATAGCCAGATACATAAAAAAGAAAGGAATATTACCAGCTTTCAGAACTAACAACAACTTAAGCAAATATATTAAGAACAATAACAGCTGAAAGAGAAAACAACTACAGAGTGGTGTCCACATAATAACTTGTGGTGACTGTCCGAAAACTTACATCGGTCAAACTGGCAGAACCGTTGACAAGCGGATAGCAGAACACAAAAGGGCTTTTAACAATAGAAAAACAGACACTTCTACATACGCACTTCACCTTCTAGATCATAATCATTCTTTTAACGAAGAGTTTCAAATTCTGTATATTCAAAATAAAGGCGTTAAGCTACCTTTATTAGAATCTATGGAAATTAATAAATTAAAAAATACAAATATAATTCTGAATGACCAACTCGAGACAAACAGCTCTCCACTCCTCAACATCTTCAGTTAAAGACTTTAAAAAGGCAAACACATAGTACATACTAAATCTCTTCTCTTTAGAAAGGCACTCTGTCGAAACAGATGTGGTCACATAGTTATAATGAATTTTTGTGGAAGTAAAGAAGAAAAAAAAAAAGGTTTTCAGTGTTTTATCATAGAATAACGACATGTTCTCTGGTTTTATTGTTAGATAAAATGAACTTCCATCAAGTAACGGTCGAATCCATCAATTACGAATATTTTGTTCGAATTTTATTGTTGAGACGGTTATGTACTTGAAAGTATACCCCGTAGAAATGTAGACATGTGTTTTCTGAATAACTTTATTTGTAAATCATGTAAATGCCGCTATAATATCCGAAAAGTATCGAAACTGAAACTAAACTCTGCCTAACCCGAAGTTGAATTTTGAAAACTAAAACCCCGAAACAAGTGATTCTACCCCGAAAGGGTTTCACTTGGTATTGGAAGTTATATGAACTTGTTATATCCAAAACTATTGCGGCTTTCGAATTTCCATATTATGTAGGTAAGTATCGTCATCGTCACGGTGCGTACTAAAATTTAAGGAGCCGTGTTCTTGGTCAGAATGACAATGGCGTCTTTTACGAGGTATGCTGATTTATGATGATGTTTCGGTTGTTCAGGTCTGGTTACGAGTAAAAAGGGTTTATACATTTTTTTCCAAAATACATTTATTTCCTAGTTTTTTCTTCTTAAATAATATAAACATTAATCTTCAGAATCAACATTCGCGTAATTATGTACCATTATATTTTTTAGACACACATTCTAAGAATCTGAGGATCTGAGAAAAGATCTGAGAATCTAGGTATGGCAACGGAGATGGTACAGGAACTCGTTGCGTCTACAGTCAATGTAGGTTTGAATATAAACATGTCGAAAACAAAAATAATGACAAATTTGGAACCCAACCAGAACATCAATATTGGTGGGAAAGAAATAGAACTCGTAGATATATATAAATACGTGGGATATCAAATTACAATTGGCAGGGATAACTAGACTCACCTGAAGAGAAGAATCGGTCTTAGGTGGGCAGCAAATGGAAATCTGAGAGAAACTTTTAAAAGTGAGTTGCCCACATGCCTAAAGAGAAAGGTATTTGATCAGTGAGTCCTCCCAGTCTTGACATACGGAGCAGAAACACTTACCTTAACTAAAGCCTCGGCTACCAAACTAAAACTCACACAGAGAAGAATAGAGAGGTCCATGTTGGGAATAACTCTGCGAGACAGAATCAAAAATGAAGAGATCAGGAGAAGAACAAAGGTGACTCACATCATCGAAATAATAGCAAGACTAAAGTGGAGATGGGTATGACACAGCTAGAATGACAGATGGGCGAGGCCAAAGAGATTATTGGAATCAGAACCAAGGGAAGACAAGAGAAGCGTCGGTCGACCACCTACAAGATAGACTCACGATTTAAGAAGGCTCAATAAAAACTAGATGAGAGCGATGAATTTAGATATCTTTTTAGAGATCCCCTATTACTTCTTCCAATAGTTTGAAATTAAGAAGTTTCTTCTATCTATTGAGTCATTTTAATTTGACGTTAAAAAAAGGTTTGTTCCAACATTTTTCGTTACTGCCCATCCGCGTAACCATTCCGAGAACGGTAATCCGCAGTGGCGGCTCGTGATTGTTACAATAGGGGAGGCTATACCTAACTCTAAAATATCAAGACAAATTTGCACTAGCAAAAAAATGCGCCAAAAAATGTAATGTAAGGCCCCATTTTTTGACCATTTTTTATTTACATTTCATAATATCATCATAATTCATAATTTCATAATATCATATCATTTTAAAAATAATTAGTCTAATTGTAAAAGTTTAATACCAAAGTTTGTGTCGTTTATTTGTTAACAATTCCATCTTTGTAAGTAGATATGCATATCAAAATAAATACAGATTTGAAGTTTTGCAGTCCATACAGGTTGAAGGTTCACATTTTTTAAGATACTCAACTGAATTTTTTTAATTCTAAACGCGGCCTACTGCGAATCCAAAAACATTATAAATTACAGATATTTTGCTTTGCGTTACAAATATCGGAAAAAGTTATTTGAACAAGTTGTTCTAAATATTATTCTAACCCCAAATACAAAATTTCATAACAAAATTGGCACTTTTAGTTTTTTCATTATTTTTAGTCAGGACCCTAAAATTCGTTGTTCCGAGATGTACGCAACGGCAACGGAGCCGAGAAGCTAGTTAGCCTCCGTTGGTAAATCTCCGGGCAGCGTGTGATGGCACCGTAGATGCCACTGTTAGGAGACCGGGTCTCCTTAAACGCCTGCTGCGCTGCGAGGAGCATTAGCAACGGAGGCTGGCCGGCTTCTCGGCTCCGTTCATGCATTTTGGGATAACCCAGGGTCCTGCCTACAATAATAATAAAAAAACTGAGACGTAATCATGCGTTCTAATGCTAATGCTACGTGTGTATGGTTATTTAGTGATAATATGGAATTTACACGTTGTATAATAGTGAGAGTGCTTGTTGTTTTTCGCGATTCAAGATAAACAAAACAGTGTAGCGTGTAAAAAAAAATTATGGGGAGGCTAAGCCTCCCTTGCCTCCTCTGACGAGCTGCCACTGGTAATCTGATAGGTTGGAACAAACCTAAAGACAACTGTAAACCTCTCTAAAGGTTAAATTGCCTCCTGGAGGTAAAGACAAAAGTCAAAACAATAATCTGGCTCTACCAAAGGGTCTGGAAGAAAATACCCTCCAAGATAAAATAATGGTTAAATTCATACAGGTTTCCGTATGCCAAAGCTGCTTCATATACCATTTACCAGCCTGAGGATACTGGAACAGGCAAAGACAAAATTTAAAACCAATACAGCTGGCTCTACCAAGAGGTCTGGTAGGAAATACCTTCCAAGAGAAAATAAAGTATAAATTCATATTCAGGCACTGGTGATAGAGCCGCAACAGATCGCGGTACGAAAAGTAGTCTGACACTATATAGAAGGAATGAACTACAGCTGACCATCGACAGTGACACAAACTCACATCATATGGTATGGGAAAGCAAATGGACCGATGAACGAGGCAGTACCTTTAATTACATTCCAGAAGGGCTCCTATTAAATAATAAAGATGCACTATATAGAATGATAAAACAACCTACTTTTATCAACAAGAAAATTCACGAGGAGCAGAAAAGTGGAAAAACTAAGAATATAAGTAAAGAAGCTATCGAATAAAGTCAAAGGATTAAGAAGCTGGAATACATGCAGAAAAACTCTTACATAAAAAGATGATAAGGATGAACAATTTACATGATCCAATTAATCGTGCAACATTATGGAAGGCAATGATCGAGCTCGGCGTACCCAAGAAACTAGCTGCGGTAACACAAATGTAATGTAACTCCTTTGCACAAGTTAGAATAGGGGGGGGGGATATCAAATGCTTTCTGCGTAAATTCTGGACTGAGACAGAGAGATCCGTTGTCCCCATTGTTGTTTAACCTGGCCTTAGAATATGTCATGCGAAAAATTTATCCAAAAATCAAACCAGACATAACTGCTCGGGGAGCAAAAATCATACTCGCCTTTGCCGATGACGTAAACGCAGTAGCACAATCAACATTAGAAGTTAAGGATATTTTCTCGAGCTTTAAAGAAGCTGCATTAAACATCGGTCTAAAAATAAATGAAGACAAAACAAAATACATGGTCATCTCAAAACAAGAACGACGGCGACTAAGGCAAAATATTACTAAAAACGATCATAACTTTGAAGTGGTTAATGAATTTAAATATCTAGGAGCAACAATCACAAATGACAACAAATGAAATGCAATGAAACATCTAATGAAGTCAAAACTTCTTTCACGAGGTGCAAAAATCCAGATATACATATAAGACCATAATACGACCAGCAGTCGCGTATGGAAGCGAAACATGGACGCTAACAAAAATATAAGTCAATAAATTGCTGGCGTGGAACGTAAAATCCTTCGAATGATATAATATGGCCCTTGCAGAGACAGCGTGACAAACGAATGGAGGCGCAGATACAATAACGAGCTAGAGTCTCTATTCGGAAAAGAAAATCTAGTCAGATATATAAAGGCTAATAGACCCAGATGGGCAGGACATGTGATACGCAGTAACGACAATCGCCTTATAAACAATGTGTTCTGGGAAAGGCCAGATGGAAGAAGGTCTGTAGGGCGGCCTAGAAAAAGGTGGAAAGATGCAGTCAAAGAAGATCTAGAGAAAATGGGAGTGCGACAATGGAAATTAGTGGCACAGGATCGACAAACTTGGAAGGCAATAATAAACGCGGCAAAGACTCACGAAGAGTTGTAGCGCCATTGATGATGATGATGATGATGATGAACAATTGGGGCGCTCAGAGCAACAGTGGCCTAACCCCAAACACGAAGTTTTGAGATAAATGCAATATTTGCATTCGTATTTTCATTGTGCTTTTGGGATGGAGATACAAAGTATGTACAAATATAGAGGTAGGCTGTGTAGACCCTTGTTAATCCAAAGATTTAATGTTGCTGCTTTTATTGATATGTTAATCTAAAAATGCTTAATTTGTGGCTTAGGCCACTGTTGCCTGAACGTCCTAGAAAAGCAGACTAAAGGAATTTTCTGGAAAAAACATCAAACCGGAGAATGTAAAGTGAGCCAAAAACTAGTTTGCTTCATTTAAATCTACGGGGGATAATGAAATATTTCCTACCCTATTTCATACCTTAACGATTGGGCATTATATTTACCATATTTACAAAGCACTCTGTTACAGTGGGTGATCATATTATTAGAGCCACCTAGTAAAATTCAATGTTTTAGAGGAAGGGTATAATATAATTGAGCTGTATCATATATTAATGCATTTGTTTCCATTTGGCTGTCTTGTTAACCTTTATGAAAGTGCAATAAATAGTCTGACAATAGTGGCAACACGCATGTGTGGCAATGCGTGACTCAGATGCCATAGTTCGTCAGTGCTGCCCAGCCTAGCTTTCAACTCGTGTGCCTATATATTATTTTGTATTCTTGGTGTTTAGAGTTATAATAAACTTTTTGAGTTTCCATTGCTCTCTAGTGATATTCTGACAGTCCTATACTATTATTTTTGGGAATTTAGTAAAAATTGCGCGTTCGTTACACTAGTGGTACCTGAAGATCCTGGAAAATCCAAAGACATTTCATCAAGGAAAATAGCAGAAATAAAAACTTTAATATTCAATACTAATCACTCCAACAGAAGCATAGCATCCATTTCTAAAGTTTCAAAGGCAACGTGGACCGTATAAAGAAAAAACTTACATACCATATTATTAAACAAAAGTAAAATTTTCTGAGGTGGCTCTAATAATATGATCACCCACTGTATATACAAATGACTTGAACGACTGTAAGGGTGATGAACATCACCAAATAGAAGGACTAGATAACACCCTACCTAAATCTGACGGTCAGTCTTACATAATTTCTGTTAAAGGCAATAGAAAAATGCTTGATAGACATATTCAGGACGGGCTATTGAGGAAACATCGTCTCAATGGCAACGAGTATGTTTATCAAGAAGTAAAATTAACGAAAAACACACTGGACGAGATAGTTCAGAACATCAGTTACTCCATCAAGAATAGACAGATTGGGTTAACCTCCTTTCTAGATATAGAATGTGTCTTTAATAATACATTACCAAATTCTCTTTATGATATAGCAGAGTGTCAAAAGATATATCTACTCCAGTCAGCAACTGAATCATAGCAATGCTATAAAATAGACTGATTCTTACAGATTTGCAGGGAGAGGAGGTTGAGACCAAAACATTTCTGCTGTAATACGCTGGAATATTGTCCACGAAAATTTAACTGAAGATTTGGCATAAATGAAGTCATGTTGTAATATTCTTCGTATATTTAGTTTCAAGAAATCGGCAGTCGTTCAAAGTATTTTCTATGAGAAATAGTCTGGTGAGTTGTTAGGAATTAGTTGCATGAAGAGGTTTTGGATAAAAAGGTATCAAAAAGAGGATAGGAGAAATTATAAAGAACTTTCAAGAAAATCAATATCTAAGGTGTTTTAACTTCACAAAAGAAGCAATGTTATAGACTTATTTTTAATTAGTTAATTTCAGAAGAAATAACAGTAGAAATCAAATCATAATACAAAGCTACCAGTATTAATAGTAATATTAAAGATTTGCTTTTTAAGGAAATGGTATTCAGATTGAAGTAAAATACGAATCGGATGGTATGGAATACAGGGCATTAATCGTTTGGTATCTTATTTCCAAAATTTAGTAGCTTTAAGATGTTTAACAAGTATAATTTTTTATTTAGTATGTAACTCGAAATATTTCTTATAACGGTCCTGCACGAAACCATTCCCTTTTATATTGTACAGAATTTATAGAAAAGAGTTAGGGGCTGGCACACTTTTGATGGTTCATTTGAAAATGCAATAAAAGTGAGGATTTGGTTTTACGTGAATTTGTATACTTATATTGAAATTAATTTTTTCTATTCTCATACTATTATAATATTATATCAATAATTATGATGTCACTACCTGTATCATAATGAACTTCATTATGATTATGATACACATTTTCATTACGATACAGATTTTTAACCAATAGAATCGCGATATGGCATTCGCGATAAAGGTGGCACGTGGCACACGCGAAGTGACCAATGATGACTCAAATACATACGCTTACGCTTTGACAGTTCTCAATATGTAAACAAACTGTCAAACTGACAAACTACTTAATTTGTTTGAGTTACAAAATTAATAAATTTGAATATATTTTTTGTTGTGAATGATGATAGAAAAAATCGTGTATACAACTTGCATTTAATTAATTATCATTATGAAGCTCGTACTCTATACGAAACTCGCCGCTAGGCGGCTCGTTTCGTATCCCTCATACTACCTTCATAATGACCATCATTAAATGCTCGTTGCATAATATTACTATTATTCTAATACACAAACAATACGTTAAAATGTGATATTGTACCTATATTTTTTTCACAAATTAACTTGTCATTATTATCACTCACGAAATCTCTATCTAAATGACTATACAGTGATGAGCGCGCTAATAACCGGCAAAATAACGCAAAATATGGAAAACATAATTAAGTTGTGAGATAAAAAGAAATGAAACTAGTGGAAGTGGGAGATTTAGCGATAGAAACCTATAAACTTACATTCTATTTATTCTTTCCCACCTTTAGACGTATCAGGGGAGTATGTCAACTAAATCTGTCACTGTGCCAGTAGCAGTTGCCAAACTCGTCCGATAAGTCTAAAGGTGGGAAACAATAAGTAAAATGTAAATTTATAAGTTTTTATCGCTAAATCTCCCACCTCCACTAGTTTCATTTCTTTTTATCTCACAACTTAATATGTTTTCCATCTTTTGCGTTATTTTGCCGGTTATTCGGGCGCTCATCGCTGTATAATTTATCCTATAATTTTTTTTTGTTTTTCAGCCTTCCCTGTCTAAGCGATTATAAAATATAGAAGATAATACAAGATAAGCGATTAGCTTATCGAAGGAATCGAAGGAATCCTATGCCGTTTCAGGTTTTCATAAATGCAATCAACTATAAAGAAATTTGTGCTATGTTCAATACGTTTTACGACTTTATTATGGAATGTTTGCATACTACTCAGAATATCCTACTCACTAAATAGATCAAAAATAAAAATCTTAATTTCCTCATTTGATAAGAAAATGTTGCTTATTTTCTTCTTTTTGTTTGTCTGTTGCAAGGAATTGTGTAGATAAAAGGTACTCAGACTTTAGGATCTGCGAGTGAAAAACCATTTAGACGAGTTAGACGACAAGTAATCAAACCCTACGAGTATCTAAAGGAATAGTAAATATATGCGAATACTATCCTAATAGGTATATCAATTCTCGTTCACCATTGTTCCTACTTGCTATAAAGGATGTTGCTGCTTGGGACAGAATATCATTCATTCACTGCTTCTCGTCTTAGCTTACCAAGCCGGTAGCCTGCTTCTTAATCTACTTGATTTTTCTTACTTCTAACCTTTGATAGTTTTTAATTTTTTTTTTTTTTCAGTTTGAAACTGTCTCTTCATATTGTTCTGAAGCTATTTTCTTGTGACATCTTGCGATTTACTTCTTAAAATACGATTTAGGGGAGAGTTAGATAAAACGGGATAGTCGGATAAAACGGGATACCTAGCCTAGAGACCCAACTAGTGGTGCTATCAATCGGACAACGACGAAAACTTGTTATCAGTCGTCATTTTAACATTATCAGTTCGTTTTACCTCGATGCCACTATTTGATGAAAAGTTGTTGTGTTTAGAATTGTTTGACTCTATTTTTTTGATACTTTGTACTTTTAAGTGCGTTGCTTTCTACATCATACTGCCTACATATATAAAAATATAATTCCGGTGACTATTACATTTAATTAAGCAGTCATTAACGAATATTCTCCTGTGTAGTCTACCTAATTTTACTTTAACATTTAGGCAGCAGCCATTTTTGTTTTGAAAAATGTCTGAGTTTGACAAAACGGGACACTTATAAGTTGGATAAAATGGGATACAGTTTCTTATGTCCCGTTTTATCTACCTATTTATTTGGTGGCCTATTAATTTTTTAAATAGAGATATGAAGCGTTTTCTCATACCGCAGAGAAGAACCACATATTTTTACGTGACTTTTGTTCTGATATACGTACCTAGTCCTAAATAAAAGGTCTTACTTCCCATTTTGCCATAAAACATAAAAAACGGCTATTTTTAAGTTTCTGACTACTGAAGATATTATTCTTTCAAGAGTAAATTTTACTATACAGTTTAATGTCTACTTAATTTAGACATAAATCAAGTTTTAAATAATTTTATACAAAAAATTAAATATTATAAACCTATCCCGTTTTACCCAACCGTGGTTGGATAAAACAGGATGTGTAGGACTTTAATAAATTTTTTTTTTTACTATTTTTCAGTTATTAAAAATAGCTAAAGATATGTGTTTTGTGTGCTGCAATAAATGTTACACCTATAAAAAAATAATATGATAATTTCTTTAACATATCTTCCGTAGTAAAAGTAAACAAGAATGGTATCCCGTTTTGTCCAACTCTCCCCTACTATTTTTATTGGCAATAAGCCAAAATTTTGCTTTAAAATAATTTTGTTTTTGACTTTTCGATTTCTACTTCGGAAGAAGATTCGAAAAATTTATAAATTGTTATATTTGTATATTATAAAAATTTATAAATTGTTAAAGATAAAGGCAGTTTTTGTTTTTATTTGATTCAGAGCTGGACTACCATCTCCATATAGCTATTTCAGCATCTATGCATCCTCAGTGAAGCTATGCAGTCACAACACTGAAACAAATATCAAAAATCCTGCCTATTTAAGGGAAAACATCGCGATGCAATGTTTCCACCTTTTGAGACGCAAAACAGCAACATCTCTCGTAATACGAGGAAAAAGAAAAGCCCTAGATACAAAGTTTGCTACTTTTATACAATTAGAATAATTGAAATTAAAATAATAAACAACAATTTAAATCCAAGACTTTCCGCTAAGAAACTGCTTTCTGGCTGCATCCCATATCTCCGGATTTTACAATATATAAGCACAAGAGACGACGAATATAGAAGAAAGCAATTATAAATTGATATATTTGTATACTGTAGCAAACAGTATGTATTATCTATCATGGCTGAATTTATCAAGCAACCAAACTCATAAAAAAACTTTTTTAAAACGATTATTTTCAAGTAAACGTCATCAATAATTGATAAACAGTGAAAGCTCGGCATCAATAAGTTTTAATACCATTCCGAACATTCTATCTAAATGGAAGGGTAGCGCCTTTAGGGGCTGATATCGCCAAATAATCCCACCCACATATTTGCCCATTCACTTTCACACATGTCGAGATTTGCGGAAGCGGAAGGGTTTGTCATCCGTACACACACACAGAAACGGATTCGCTAATATATAAAATTTTAAGGCTTGCGTTCGATCCGTCACAAAGAAATGGATCGTCGAGGAAGTTTAGAACTTGTTGAAAATGGATACATATAAAAAAATTAAAACCATAGATGGTAAAGAAAAAATAATATTTTTTTGTTTATATATTTATTGATTTTATTTTAACTAAAAAGGTTTTTTGTCCTGAATGTCGTAAAAACTGTTGAACGTAAAGAACAGAAGTAAATGAAAAAGACCTGAAATATGTATATTGTATACTAGACCAGGGCGCATCTGTAAAAATATTAGTACATTTGGACGTTGAGAGGTGACTTAAATTTTTTTGCAGAAATTGCTTGAAAATATCTCAAATAATAATATTTGAGTTATCCTCCCTCTCAAAAAGGTCCGGAACATTGTTTAAATAATCAAAATGTCAAAAAATGAAGGGAAAATTCGATTTTTTTCTTAGTTTTTTGAATATAACTTTAAAAGTATTCATTTCCGAGAAAAGTTGTACTAACATAAAAGTTGTGTAATTAAATTTCCTACAACATAGAATTGGTTGAAAATTTAAAAAATAGTCACCCTTGTTGCAAAATAGCAATAATTGCGAAAAAACTATACAAAAACAAGTATTCGCATTTTACCTTTTTCAACCATTTATGCTACACGTAGGACCTTTATATTTTACCAAGAAAAACTTTATGATACAGTAAATCAGTATTTTAAATTTCATTAAGATCGGTGGAATAGATTTTGCAAAATAAATTTTGCAATCCAGCTTTCGCAAAAAAAATTCATTTTTTCAAAATGTTACAGGACTGAAAATAAAGCAGATAGCCAGTTTAATTTTTTTTGCATATAGAAGTGTACTATACCTTTCATTTGCAATTTGCAAAATTAAAATCAATTAACTACCACGGCATCAGAAATTTTTTTTAAATAAACATTAATTATTGGTTCTACGCGCAGGACAGCGGATAGTTTGCTCTGATTGGGCATTTCAATGACCTTTGATAATGATTGACACATTTTAATTTTTATTACATTTCGATATAAATAAATAAATTTGTTTATTGCAAAATAAAAACACATACTCTATCTTTTGAAATATCACTTTTTTTAGCAAAATCTTTCTTTGTTCATATATTTTAACTTAGAAAATAAAAGTTTATTATTTTTAAACACATGCAATTGTTTAAACAATATTTCACAAACAATAATAAAATTAGTTTGATTTTTGTGGAATTAAAATATTAAAATACAACAAAATATAGAGTAAGAAAATAATATATTAGATAAACATTGGAAGAAATTTTGGTGGAAATCAACTTGTGTGAATCGAACACCGCTGTCCTGCGCGTAGCACCAAAAATGAATGTTTATTTAAAAAATTTCCTGACGCCGTTGTAATTAATCGATTTTAATTTTGCAATTTGCAAATGAAAGGTACAGTACACTGCTATAAGCAAAAAAAAATCAACTTGCTATCTGCTTTATTTTCAGTCCTGCAACATTTAAAAAAAAATGAATTTTTTTTGCGAAAGCTGGATTGCAAAACAACGCATGAAAGGCAAAGCTCCCTAACCGACAAGATTTGGTAAAACGACATATATATATCATTCGACTCGCCATAAAAATCCGCGTCGATTGGTCTGGGTCTCGTAGCGCTGCGTTGAGATTTGTTGTCGCTTAGGAAGTACGTGAATCTTAAGTATTCTCACGTTTTCAACTGACTAAGCAACAAAAAAGTCCTAATTTTCTATACATCGGTTGGTTGGACAGTTTGAGTTATAAAAAAAAACGAATAGTAATTTGTTCCTGCCTTAAAATTATATTAACCGTTAACTTAGATAAATTTACTGAAAGTAAAATCATATGCACCAAGCAGTACGGTATTTTTTCCTGTTCTAGATTTTGCTATCATAGTCGCTTACCGATTTTTATACAAACAGAAATATCATCCAAACGTGTCCTTATACATTTGTTCCTAAAAATGTATTTGACATCATTTGTGCTTAGACATTTTTGCTTGTTGCGAAATAGGTATAAAAAAGAGCTTAGATAATTTTACATAAAAAAACGATACCGACTTGATGTCGCTTAGATAAATTTACCTGACTAATTAGTTTGGAACCGAATGTCGCTTAAATAGTTTTACTTGCCTTAATGTTGTGCCAAACGTGTCGCTTAGATCATTTTATTTGAATTTCAAAACGAATAATAGGCGCTTAGGAGGCGCAACCATGTTTTGAATGTCGGTTATGCATAACATAGTGCATACTGCTTTCGTATTATACTAGTAAGAGGACTAACTCACAATCATAAACTTATCCATCCATCCATCCAATGGCACTACAGCCCAAATCGAGCCTTGGCTTCCTTCAATAAGCTTCTCCAATCATTTCGATTTACCGCTGTTCTTTTCCATGAACGCGTTCCCAGGAAGTTCCTGGCATCCTCATCGACTTCGTCTTCCCATCTCTTTTTACGTCTTCCAACCGGTCTTCTTCCCTGCATTCTTGCATTCAGCAATTTTCTGGGGATTCTATTCTCATGCATGCGGACCACGTGCCCTGCCCACCGTAATCTCTGCAGTTTAGTGTGTTGTGCTAGAGTTGGTTCGCTATATTGCTCGTATATTTCTCTATTATACCTAATTCGCCAGTTGTTATTTTCCCTTATTGGGCCCAGTATCCTACGTAATACTTTTCTTTCAAACACATCTAATGCATTGGCAGATTTCTGTGTCACCACCCATGTTTCGCAGCCATAACTTACTATGGGCCTGATTATTGTTTTATATACCCGGAGTTTTGTTTTCCGGTGTACGTCTCGCGATTTGAATATGTGGCCCATCGCGAAATATGCTTTATTTGCCAGCACAAGCCTTCTATTTATTTCCGGTTCTTCTTCACTGCCTGCAAACAGATCCATTCCTAGGTACGTGAATCTATTCACATGTTCTATATCGTCAATAAAGTGTTGTTGCGCCGGTCTATTTGATCTGGTTTGTATGAGTAGTTTTGTTTTATTTGTGTTTATTGCTAGCCCTACTGCTTCTGCACTCTGTTTCAACTCAACGTAGGTTTCTTCCGCTGCATTCATTGTTCTGCTCATTATGTTTATATCATCCGCGTATGCTGCTAATTGGGTAGATTTGTTTGTAAGTATGTTATTTCCGCTTACCGTCAACCGTCTAATTACATATTCAAGAACAAGATTAAGAAGCGTTGGAGCCAGTCCGTCGCCTTGTTTCAGTCCTTGCGTTATCGTAAACGCATCAGTGATCTGTCCTTGAATACATACTTGTGCTTCTGTTTCTGTCATTGTCATTTGCACTAGTCGTATTAATTTTGATGGTATGCCAAATTCTTCCAATATATTAGGTAGAATTGTTCTATCTATTGAATCATAGGCTTGTTTAAAATCTACAAAGAGATTGTAAACGTCCATGTCATATTCCCATGCTTTGGCTAGTATTTGTTTAACTGTAAATAGTTGGTCAATGGTAGATCTATTTTGCCTAAACCCTGCTTGATATTCCCCGATGATTTTTTCCGTGAGAGGTTGAAGTCTTCGATTAAGGATGTTTGTGAATATTTTGTATCCCGAACAAAGTAAAGAGATTCCTCTATAATTCTGACACAACAGTTTGTCTCCTTTTTTATGAATAGGGCAGATTATACTTTTCTTCCATTGTTGGGGGATTTCTTCTTCTATCCATATCTCTCGTATTAGCTGATACATCTGTTGTGTCAAATTCCTTCCTCCTTGCTTGAGTAGTTCTGCCGGTATTTTATCTATTCCCGGTGCTTTATGGCTTTTTTGTATGTGGATTGCCGTTTGGACCTCCTCTAGCGTTGGGAATCATAAACTTATATCGAGAAACAATCCTGATGAAGGTGAAAATTTGGCACAGCCCTCAAATAGCATGGATTTAAATACACCACACATTGATAAAAGTAACTGAGATGAATAAAGAACAATCAAATAATACAAATATTGTTGAAAAGAAAAAAAACTGTTCGTAAATTCAAAAGAGACATGATGAGATTTTTCAACTTTTTACGGCGATAATGAGGATTCATACGACTGGTTGCCAGTATAAAGTGCAAGCGACGAGGAAACAAATGATGCAGAGTCAACAGGTAAAACAAGAAAAAAGAAAAAGAATTTCAGAAGAATAAAACCAACAACGAATGGATCGGGCATAGAAGAAGAAACTGCAGGTGGCGCTGGATTCACGGAAAGAAAAATAATGAAAGAAAAGAAAGATCTAAGAAGAAGAGAGCTGGGGAAGAATATACAATTAAGAAGGGAGTGACAGTACCAGCCAAGAAATTTCTCCCGAATCCATGTCAAGGAAAAAAATGTGGCAATAACTGTGGATCTATCCCAGAAGAAAGAAGAGAAAGCATATTTAACCATTTCTGGAAACTGGATACAACTCGACGACGAAATTGGTTGGTATCATTGGCGCAAAGAGTAGGTGTGAAGCGCAAGCGCAGTGAGTCTGAAAAACGCAACTGTACTATAAAATATTTTATAAATGAAGGAGAAGGTAAGAGAAATGTATGCTTACAGTTCTTAGCAGCCACTATGAATGTTTCAGATAAAACTATTTATAGTATTGTTAAAAATGCAGAGTGGGGATGTGCCAAGGAAAACATGAGAAGAAAGATGGAGCCGTCAAATAAAACCAAACAAACTACTCTGGATGCCGTTATAAACTTTATAAAAAGTTTGCCTGCTTTACCATCGCACTATGGCCGCCAAGATTCCAGTAAAGTTTATTTACCAGAAGAATTCAAGACCATACCAATTCTTTAAGGAATTTATAAAAATAATGTCATTAATCAAGGTATGGATATTGTGAGTGAGATAATTTTTCGCAAAATATTTCATGAGCAGTTTAACGTCGGCTTTCATATACCAAAGAAAGATAAGTGCAAGAAATGCCTTGTGTTTGAAAAAACCACTGATCCTGACAAACTGAAAGAAAAAGAACAGCATGAGAAAGAAGAAGAAGAAAGTTACGTCCGTTTCAAAAGTCACAAAAAGATCCACAAAGATGATTCTTTTACATTATGCGTCAGCTTTGATCTTCAAAAGGTCTTGAATACGCCATATTCACCTTTAATTCTATTATACTATAGTAGAAAACTGGCTGTTTATAACCTATGTTTCTACGAGAATGGCACTCGTAAAGTATTCTGTTATTATTGGGACGAATCTAATGGTAAACGAGGTGCAAATGAAGTAGCAACAATTTTGCATAAATACATTACATCTGTTGATGCCAGAGGAAATGTTAAACGATTGCTGTTATACTGCGATTGTTGTCCAGGGCAAAACCGGAACCGCACTGTTATGGGTATGATTCACCAAACTTTGCAGGAATGTAATAATCTTGAAACAATTCAGTTAAATTTCCTACTAACCGGGCACACTTATATGCCAGTAGATACGTCTCACGCCATCATTGAAAATAACCTTAAACATACAACTGTTTATGCACCTTCCCATTGGTTCACCATTTTCTCAACTGCTAGAAAGAATCCATCGCCATTTAATGTTGACCGAATATCTTATAATCAATTTAAAAAATGGGATAACATTGGAGACAAATATTTCAAAGGAAATCTTACTGGCAAAATAAGTAAAGTTCGGATTGCAACTTTTAAGAAAGACAAACACATTAGGTGACAAACCTCACATAATATAAATAATACCGTTAATAGGTAAATATACAAGGTATACTTACATTTAATTAATATTAATAACTAATTATAAAATTATACTAGGTAAATATACCTTGTATATTTATCTATTAACGATTTTATTTATATCATTTTAAAGTGCGCATGCGTTTTGCTGCTAATTGGCACCCGCGAACGCACTTATTGTTTCTATAAAAACATCTATGAATTCTGTTGTCAAATTATTCGATGTTGAAGTCCAGCCTAAGACTAGGGTCCCACTTATATCCTGCTATATATCACTACTGCCCATTTCCAAAAAGAAATATCACGATCTTCAGAAACTTTGTACTCACCAAGTCATTCCAGCTTGTTTTCATCATGAATATTTGAACAAGTCGGCTTGTGTAACATTTCCTAAATAAATTTATGGGTAAATGCATTAAAATGCAATTATTGTTTCTCCGTCATCTGTTTGGATTAGAAAAAGATGCAATGACATTATTAAATGCGTTTAGGCATAAATTGATTTAGGAAGCGTTACGCCAGCCCCCCTAAGTAGCATATTTTTTATAAGTTTAATTATTTGAGGTTCCAGTATTACAGTCTTGACCAAATACGATTTAAAGTTAATTTTTTAACTATTATTTGTTTTGTTTGTTTGCTATCATTTGTTATATGTTTGAGACTGAATTATAGAGTTCCTTACAAATTGTCTTACATAGGATATTACTCTAAGTACACTTGGTTAATTTTGCATTTAATGTGTTCTTTACCAATTATTTTTCCAATAGTTAGAGTTTTGGATCTTAGTAACATAGTTAAGTGTTAATGAAACAGTACACACGAACATAATATTATGTATGAATTTTTAAAGAAACTTTTTTAACTCTGATGAGTCTTGTGATGTTAAACTGTGCACTGTGCCTTATTTGGAGTAATAATAATTAATAATATGTTGAGATCTCTTTCTTGTTTAAGCAAATTCTTGATGTTACTTAAGTATGTTATTTAACAATTATTTAGAATATTTTTTTTATTCGAACCCAGTGTTTATTATAAAAACCAATTTTTGTTTAAGTTCTTAATATTTAATTCAAAAAAATACTGCAATACAATAAAAATATTAATTAAAAACAAAAATCGTTTTATTTGTTAAACTCACTCCCTTCAAAAATGTCGGATAGAGTTGCAAATATTACTTTATAATAAGTAATTAGATTATTTTTCTTGAAGGACCTGACTAAAATTTAATTATTTAGTTTTTTTTTCCTATTTTTCAAAAATATTTTTTCGTTATTAATACATTTTTACCTATTTGCATATACAATAGCTTAAGTATGTAACTGAATATACTTGAAAGTTTTTTTGTAGGCTCAAGCGTAGATAGTTGTACCTGTTATTTTTTTGGGGTAATCTTTTACTAACCAACTCTAAATGGTAAACTTGAAGTGTTAAGTTTAAATATTACTTCTTAGATAAAAGCCCACAATATTATAATGCCTAAACTGTAACAAGTATTTATCTATGATGAAAAGTAAAGATTTTATAAGAATTTTTCAATAAAAAACATTTTTGATCAGCTCTCCTGCACATTTGTATAGATGTCGGTTAGGAAGGATTGCCTTTCATGCGTTGAAAATTTATTTTGCAAAATCTATTAAACCGATATTAATGAAATTAACAGTGTTGTTTTACTATATCATAAAGTTTTTCTGGGTAAAATATAAAGGTCCTACGTGTAGCATAAATGGTTGAAAAACGTAAAATGCGAATACTTGTTTTTGTATGGTTTTTTCGCAATTATTACTATTTTGCAACAAGGGTGACTATTTTTTAAATTTATAATCAATTCTATGTTGTAGGAAATTTAATTACGCAACTTTTATGTTAGTACAACTTTTCTCGAAAATGAATACTTTTAAAGTTATATTCAATAAACGAAGAAAAAAATCGAATTTTCCCTTCATTTTTTGACATTTTGATTATGTAAACAATGTTCCGGACTTTTTTGAGAGGGAGGATAACTCAAATATTATTATTTGAGTTATTTTCAAGCAATTTCTGCAAAAAAATTTGAGTCACCTCTCAACGTCCAAATGTACTAATATTTTTACAGATGCGCCCTGGTCTAGTATACAATATACATATTTCAGGTCTTTTTCATTTACTTCTGTTCTTTACGTTCAACAGTTTTTACGACATTCAGGACAAAAAACAGGAGGAAAAATCTTCAAAAATTGCGTTACGCAATAGTTAAACGCCCATTACAGTGCGTTACGTAGGGGGGAGGGAGGGGGGGTCAAAAATCCAGTCCTGATGATATAATCTAATATTTTATTTTTCTTTTCAGAATGGCTTGTAGGACGTAGGACATTTCTGGATTTATTTCGCATAATGTATCCGGAGTATTGTAACTTTCTGTAACTTATAGACTTGATGGTGGTGATACCTGTCGGTTCTTCTTGATTCTCCTGGTCATTTGTGACTCGGTAAGTCCACGAAATTTTAAGTATTCTCTGATATAGCCACATCCGAAATGCTTCCAATTTTCTGCACGTATATTCGTTAAAGGTCCACGATTCAACACCACAAAAAATATAAGTGAGCAAGGAGTATATTTAAGTACTAGTTGAAGCAAGGCCTCGATCTAAAGAGCTTCGATAGCAGACGACAAAGCCTACTTAAAAACCACACAAACACAAACTCAGAAAAGATCGCAGTGTAGAAAGATCTACGAGGCCAAGCGATCACATTATCTACAAGCTACACACAAAAGATCAGGTTGAAGATATTAGCATCGACGGAGGCCTATACCAAGGTTGTTGTTATTGTTATTTGATTTATATTCTGAAGTTATATTTAATACAGGTTTGGCCGATCCCTTTGAGAGATTGCCGTAGAACAAGCTGAATTTATGCCAGGAAGGAACACCACTGATCAAGTTCTTTTTTAATGACATTTATTGAAAATGGCTTCCAGAAGAAAATCAAAACGTCAGTCGCTTTCACTGATCTGACTTGCGCTTACGACATGGTATGGAAAGAAGGCTTACTTAAATTACTTAACCCTTTCAGCCCCACTTTTTTTTACATAAATAAACTGAGTTGAAGTCGTTATTTTTGAGCTTTTTTGTATGTAATTAGGTTACGCAAACAGGTTTTTATATGATTTTTTTCTTATATTTGACACTGACAGATGGGACATATGTGTCTCATTGGTATTGTTAACTGGGACTAGGGCTTCCAATCCCGCAATACCGAGATCTCGGTAATGCGGGATCCCGCGTCATTTTTCAATCCCGCATAATGCGGGATTACAGGCGCGGGATTTGCGGGACTGAAAAAAGCGTACATTACTGCTGTAGCTACGCTCAAAATTATCAAAAAACCAAAAAAAAAATCATTCAAGGTTTTTTGGTTTTATGGCATAGACTTGGGTGTCAATTAGCCAGTCACAACTTTTATTTTTAGGTTAATAGCTTCAGAATTGGCTTCAAGGTTAGCTTCAGAATTGGCTTTGTCTTTGCGCCGTATTTTACAACGACGTAGAAATGTGACCCGTTAGAAATCAGTGCACTACTGATTTATCTACAAAAGCCTCGTAGTTACCAAGCGTCGTTTGGCATACGCAGGAGTTTGGCAGATGAGAGTTTAGATTTAGATGTAGGCTCCTATGAATAAAAATGGGAATGTTGTTTATACTTCAAGTTTTGGAGCACATACTCCACGCGGTAGTATCTACTCTTATGTACGGTGAGTCGAAACTCACCACATCAACATATTTTTTTATTCATATGAAATATAATATAAACTTATACTTTATGCTCATACTCATGAGAACTTACTAGGAGTTTATACTCCGTTTTTATTCATACCATCCAATATATGTTGTGTATCCTTTGCAAACATTTTCAATTGAAAGCTTTATCTAAACAACAGTAAATGATAGCTAAATAATATAGCAACTAAATTAGTAAACTATATCAATTTTCAGTTCAAAATGGGTTTTTTTGGTTGATTTTTAAAATTTTGTTGGTGTAATTTCTAAACAAGATTTTTTGTTTTTTCAGTATTTGTTACTGTTTTTTTTTTGAAGAAAAAACAGTTTTGATCTTATACTAATATGTAGTAATAGTACTTAAATAAATGTGGAGTTAGTTGATAAATTTATTGTTTTATTTGCCTTAAATAAATATGACTATTTTTAATATGCGGGATCCCGCAAATACCGAGATCCCGCGGGATTGAAATTCGTAATCCCGCAAATACCGAGATTGAACTCAGGCTGCGGGATTGAAAGCCCTAACTGGGACATATATTATATCCCCGTGGTAGCCTATGAAAAAAAGGTCCAAGTGTTGTTGTCTCTGTCTCATAGTTTTTGTCGCTGCCGTCAGCAGTCTCAAAACTGTCCAGTTCACTTTCAATATCTGAAAGCTTATCGGCTAAAAATTGACGTTCCTTTTCAGAAAGCCCTCGTTTTGACATACTGCAAAAAACCTAATGGGACATTATTGTCCCACTAGGGTTATTCCTAGAAAATGGGGAATATTTCTATCAAAATACTATACCATATTTAGAATATGGTGTATCACTGATATAAATGCTGAAAAATATTCACGTACTGTTCAAAATCTTGATGAAAATGGTAAAAAGCGAATATAAACACATTGAAACGTTGAGAACTTTGAAAATAAATCTGTAACTGACTCCGGAAGTCACCCAGTGTTGTCAATTCAGTTTTATTTTCTTGCTTTTGCACTAATAATACCACTAAAGCAAAACTATGTTTAAATCGGGACGTATTTGAGCCAGTAAATATTTTTAAACTTAGTGGGACATATGTATCCCGAGGGGGCCGAAAGGGTTAAGGTACTTAAATTGTACCAACTGGTGCAATGCCAATCATTTAATAATTTAATAAATTAAATGCATTGCGACATATTATTTCAAATCAGCGTAAATGGAAAATTTGTAAATTCAAAAGTTTACAGAATGGCTTACCCCAAGGGTCGTTTCTATCGCCACTGTTGTTCAACATTTACACCTCAGTCGCTCCCACTACAACCACAAGCAAATGTATTTACGGCGATGACATGGGTTTAGGTTTAAGGTATACAAAAAAAAATATCGAGGGCGCCCAAGCTATTCAAAAAGGCGACATAAATATTATTAATTCATATTTAAAAGAAAAATATGGCATTCATCCAAATCCTATAAACATAGAACTTACGACTTTCCATCTAAATAACCGCGAAGTAAACCACATACTAAACATAGAAAGCGAAGTTATTCTAAAGCAATCCAAACCAAAAAAAATATATTAAAATACTATAATATTAAAATGATACACATATAAATACAAGTCCGGCTCTGGTTTGGTCATACACGGACATCGACATACTCAATATCTTCCTAGTTTTGCAGTTATTTGTGTTGGTTTTGTCGATATGTTATGAGGGTAGGTCGCAAGTGAATGAGTCAGATCGGCCTTTTAGAAAGGGTTGACATACATTTGCACATTCAGGAAGGAATAGAAGTGACCTTGGATTAAGGATATCTCACCCTCCGGTTTTAGTTGTGTTGATGAATCCATTAAATCAATTTCGTGTCCGGGTTGGTTGATAGATAACAATGGTGTTAAGTTCCGGCAGCCATTTTGTAGGAATTGAACCAAATTAGATAAATAAATTAAATAACAATGTCGACAGTTTGAGTCTCAAAGGGCTGAAAGAACAGAAGAGTATTTACAATATAAAAATTGCAAAGAATATTAGATCTGTGGAATTTTTCTCTTGATGATAACATATGGTGGACACGAGATATAAAGAAGAATTTGAAAAAATAAAAAAGTATGTTATTGTGGTTACTTAACAATGTGGTAATAAGAACAACAAGAGAAACAGAAATACGTGAAATACGGAAGGAAAACAAACGTGGTCAACCGACTAATAATAAGGAACACAATGGGAAATTCGATAAAAAATGTATTGAACTACAAACTTATCGGAGTAACTACAAACAAATTGATATTAAATTCGTATTAGTATTGAACAAGTTATGGAAGTAAAATACCTTGGAATTACAAGTCTACTATGTTCCAACATAAAACCATCCATAAACAGACTTGGGTTTCTAATGACAACTCCACGCGGAACCAAATTGACCACGTTATTATCGATGCTAGATATGGAAGTAATGTGCTAGATGTAAGAAGCCTCAGGGGAGTAGACGGAGATACAGACCATTACCTAGTAAGGGCAAAAATCAGGTTGAGACTATCTTCACAGAAACCTAAAATGAACGAAGCATTGGGCAGTGGAATATTACGAACAGGAAATCAAACAGCATCTACATAAATACAGTAGACCAGAGTAATGATGTCGAAAGGCTGTGACAACAAATGGAAAATTCAATTACGGAGTCGGCAGAACTAATAATAGGGAAAAGCAGGAAAGACATGCATAAATGGCTGTAGATCCAGAGTACGGATAGGTAACAAACTTTCAGAATCGTTCGAAATAAGCAGTGGCCCGAAACAAGGAGATGCGCTGTCACCTCTCCTTTTTAATATAATCCTGGAGAAAGTAGTAAGAACAGCACAAATTAGAACAGAATTACTGACACTAAATGGACCAAAATTACTACTAGCATACGCGTATGACATTGACATAGTGGGAAACACAGTCATCAATGTGAAGGAGACTTTCAATAAATTGGAGGTGGAGGCAAAGAAAACTGGTTTAAGGGTAAATGAAGAGAAAACCAAATACATATGCATCAACAAACAAAAGGGACGAGATAGGATAGGGCAAAATGTTACGATAGACTAGGGTGACCAAATCATAAACTTGAAAAAACGGGACACATCGGAGGAGTAGTGGCGCACCTAGAATTTTTCTCTGGGGGGAGAGAATTGGTTGGGCGTCGAATTTTTTTTGTATAGTATGATTTTTTGTATATTTTTCATATGCCCTGGGGGGTTTAACCCCCAAAACCCCCCTGGGTGCGCCACTTCCAATGAGGGTTTGGAGCGATACCCAAACAGGTAGGGGAAATTAAAACATGATCTTTTAGCTAATTTGGGACCTATAAATCCTTTTCAATGTACTTTTGAATGTTTAATTTACGTACGATCAAGACTGCGAAACAGAAAACTATAAAACTCCGCCAGAATGGCATGGATCAACAACCCTTCAGAACAAAACAGGGAAGAATACAAAATATCGAGAAACAAAGCCAACTCAACAAATAAAAAGAAGAAAAAGAAGAAAAATGACTGGTTTCGCTGGAGGATATTGAAAAAGACAGAGAAAACTATCAAAAGTCAAAGCAGCAAAAAATACGCCCAACATTAAAACAAGAGGACTAAAAAAGCAAAAAGAGAAAAACCTTGTAACACATATTATAACATTCTAGAAAATATACGAAACATAAGACTTAAATCATGCACTGAACGAATATTAGGAAAATACCAGAACTGATTCAGACCGGGGGAGGTGGAGCAAACAATTCAACAATCGAGAGAATACAACAGAGAAATGCACCTAATATTCATGGATTTCAATAGCGCTTTTGATACAATCAATCGGACAAAAATGATGGAGCAGCTAGAGAATGTTGGAATCCCAGAAAAATTAATACATATGCTAACAATGAGCCTAAAGAACACCAGAACAAGGATCAGTTTCAACGGAACAACCTCTAAGGAGATTAATGTACACAAAGGCGTGAAACAAGGTGACTATCTCTCCGACAGTATTTAATCTGATATTGACAATATGAGATATTGACATAATCTGTAATCATGAGGATGACAAACTTGCAAACAAAAACATTATTACAGATCAACTTCAAATAGTAACATATGCAGATGATTCAGTCATCACAGCGAAAACGAAGATAACACTTGCAGTTTGTTGGAAAATTACATAAGAAAGCGAAGAGAATAATAGGACTGGAGATAAACCAGCTCACAGCAAAATACATGGCGATAGGGAAAGATGAGCCAACTCAGAAATATCTAATAACACAGAACCATAAATTTGAAACTGTATCCACCTTTAGCTACTTAGGAGTAAAAATAGGGAAAACCGGAAAACAGAGAACAGAGGAAAGAATTCTGAAGGACAGAAAAACATCTACACGGTAGAAATCTGCTGAGAAGCAAGACCCTCAGTATAATATGAACCTATATAAGACCTTAATAAGACTTGGTGTTACATATGGGATGGAAACACCGACGAATAACAAGAAAGAGGAAGAAAGAAATTTGAAAGAAAAATAATGAGAACAATACTGGGCCACAATGTAACAAAAGAGGGAGATATAAGAATGAAAACAAATGCAGAAATTTAAGAAAAATTAAAGAGAGAAAATATAGTCAGATAAAAAACTCAACCCAACGCAAATACGGGACATTTAGGCGTCCCGAGATACTTTTCGGGACTCCGGGACAAATCGTTAAGAAACGGGACAATCCCGTTTTTATGGGACGTTTGGTCACCCTACGATAGACCCATATAACTTTGAAAGAGTGGAGAGTTTTAAATATCTCGGAGCAACAATCACTGCAGATAACGATATCACGGAAGAGATTAAAGGGAGAATTCAGGCAGAAAACAGATGTATGTATAGCCTCCACAATACTATTAAATCTAAGAGCATAACACGAGCATCACAGATCAGAATATATAAAATAGTGATTAGACCGGTGCTCATGTATGGGTGTGAGACGTGGACTCTGAACAAAGCAATTGAAAGAAAACTTAGATGTTTTGAGAAAAACATCCTTAGAAGAATCTTTGGACCTTATCACGACCCTAATAGCAAACAATACCGAATGAGAACAAATGCTGAGGTCAAGCAGATGTATAGGGCAAGTGACATAGTCCAAGAAATTAAATCCCAAAGTCTAATATAGGCTGGCCATGTCCATAGATTCCCTAATAATTGCCTTGCCAAACTGATCTGGGAGGAAACCCCCTCAGGAAGAAGGCCCTTAGGACGCCCACTAAAGACTAAATTATTACTGAGGGCCGAAAGTCCCTGAAAATTCCTATAATGTTTATTTTAAGTTACAGTAAGTGATTTTTAATTGCAAATATTTCATTCAAAAGAAACTATTTATTTATTCTAAGGGACTTTCGGCCCTCTGTAATAACGTAATCTTTCATTCGGCGTTTAAATTTTTCAAAAATACTTAGTTTTCTCCGAATTCGAAAAAAAAAAATGAATACATTTAAAACATATTGAAAATTTTGACAGGCGACATTTTGAGCATTTCCCCTTAATATAGAAACCTGGAGTTAATTTTTCTTGTTTACTAAGTTTTCTATAACTTTTAGCTTCTATGTAATCTGCAGTATTAACTGCATAAATATTATTAGACAATCCCCTGCTTGACTCCTATTACATAAGACAGGAAATTTGCTTACCAAAGATTGCATCTTTGTGATTTGTTAATCCGCAAAAGGGTTAAGATCAAACAATGTCCTCTTCCTAGAACTATGGCTTGTCATCTGTAAACATAAGTGACAGGTTATTCAAAGAAAGTTTTAATCTTTGAAACGTTTCTCGGTGTGGTCTTTTTTGCCAGACATTTTCTATAGAAATCTTTTATTGTGTAACCAGCTTGCAAATTTGAGAGAGTTGTCATAATTTAGTTTTGAGACAATTTACAGTCCCTTATGTTCTATAGGGTGGTCATTTAAGGACAAAAATTTTAATATTATATTTTTTGTTATCGGACAATATAAGTATTTTCAAGCAATAGTAAAAAATGAGATAAAGCTGGGACAAATTCGGAGAAAAAGTGAAAGAAAACAGTGAAGAAAATGTAACATTATGTTATATAACCAAAAATAAAAGAACGAAACAGAATACCACAAGAATTTAGATCAAGAAGTATCGTTACACCTCTCTTCAAGACTAGAGCCAAATCGGACCGGAATAGTACAGAGGAATTAATTTATTAAACACAACACTAAAATTATCAATCAAAGTGATAACAAATTAACTAAATGAAAGTATAATACTAGCAGAACAACAATAAGGTCGGGAAGATAATGCACCGACGCTATATTTCTAATGAGGCAAGTTCAAGAGAAATCATTAGAATCCAACAAACCGCCGGCATATTTATGTTTCGTGGATCTTAATAAGGCATTTGACAGGATCAAATTAAAGTTTATTATCCACTTATTGTATGCCAGAGTGATCCCTTTAGAAATCATCAAAACAATCGAAAATATTTACCAGGAAAACAAAATAAAAGTAAAAGTAGAAGAAGAAATAACTGACCCAATTGATGTTAGCACAGGGATTAGAGAGGAGGATTCCCTGAGTTCTCTGTTGTTCAACTTGATCATGGATGAAATAATAAAAAAAAGTAAGAACAAAAATGATACCAAATGGGAGAAAAACAACTTAAAATAGTCTGCTATGCGGACGACACAACAGACGAAGCAAAAAGCACTAAAATCATCCTTACCTCCAAAAAAAAAAGGACAAGACGGATCTTAATAATTCTTTTTGCATTCGATTCGTGAATGCGCCAGGAAACTTTGTGAACCGGAGCCATGATATAATATTGAAAAACTGCATACAAAAAATGCATTCTTAAAGTGCATCTCAAACAGACAATAAAAAAAATTCAGAACTCGTCAATTATCGGTGAAAATGAGTTCAATTGTGTTAATCGGGGGTTTTTGGGGTCGCTGAAAACGAATAAATATGATGTCAAAAGTGATCTCCGGAGTACCTGTTGCCAAGGGTAACTACTGTTTAGGGAGCGTTCAAGTATTACGTAACGCGGTTTTTGAAGATTTTTGACCCCTCCTCCCCCCTTGGTAACGCACCTTAATCGGGCGTTCACATATTACGTTACGCAGTTTTTGAAGTTTTTTGACCCTCCTCCCAACCTGCGTTACGTAATACTTGAACGGCCCCTTACCGCGTCATTAAAATTCATTAAAAAATTAGTCAAAAATCATTATTCGGGAGTTTTTGGGGCCGCTAAAGACGAATATGACATCGGAAGCGATGTCCGGAATACCTGGTGCCTAGGGTACCTACTGCTTATGGAGTTTTAGGGAAAATTCATTAAAAAATTAGCCAAAAATCATTACTCGGGGGGTTTTTGGGTAGCTGACGATGAATATGACATCGGAAGTGATCTACGGAGTACCTGGTATACAGGGTACCAACTGTTTACCTCGTTTTCTGGAGTTTTCGGCAAATTCATTAAAAAATTAGTCGAACATCATTAGTTACCAGATAAAAAGTAAGTACCCTGGGCACCAGGTACACCGGAGATCACTTCCGATGTAATGTTAAAATCCCTTAAGTAATGAATTTTAACTAAGTTTTTAATGAATTTGCCAAAAACGAGGTAAGCAGTAGGCACCCTGGGTACCAAGTACTCCGTAGAGCACTTCTGATGTCATATTCGTCGTCAGCGACCCAAAAACCCCGAGTAATGATTTTCAGCTAATTTTTTAATGAATTTGCCGAAAACTCCGTAATAAAGAAGTAGGTACCCTGGGCACCAGATATTCTGGAGATCGCTTCCGATGTCATATTCGTCGTTAGCGACCCCAAAAACACCCGAGTAATTATTTTTGACTAATTTTTTAATAAATGTTTTGCCGAAAACTCCCCATGACGAGGTAAACAGTAGGTATCCTGTGCACCAGGTACTCCGGAAATTAGTTCCGATGTCATATTCATCGTTAGCGGCCCCAAAAACTCCCAAGTAATGATTTTGACTAATTTTTAATGAAGTTGACGAAAACTCCACAAAACGAGGTACACAGTAGGTACCCTGGGCACCAGGTACTCCGGAGATAACTTTTGACGTTATATTCGTTTTCAGCGACCCCAAAAACCTCCTAGTAACAAAATTGAACTCATTTCCGCCGATAATTGGCGAGTTCTGAATTTTTTTTATTGTCTGTTTGAGATGCACTTTAAGAATGCATTTTTTGTATGCAGTTTTTCAATATTATATTATGGATCCGGTTCACAAAGTTTCCTGGCGCATTCACGAATCGAATGCAAAAAGAATTAAAGATCCGTCTTGTCGTTTTTTTTCTTCGGAGGTTCAGTGTTTTATAGCTTCGACTACAATACTAATCTCTTAAAGTATACCCCATTCCACGAACATACGACCCTCTTTGATATTGCGATGAATATCGCGACAACGAATATCGCGACAACGAATATTTTACTGTGCAAAATATGAAGAACGAAAGTAAATTGCAAATTATATTGTTGTTATTGGAGTAATTATTAGAGCAAAATACTTTCGTACTTCTTATGTTGTACGCTAAAATATTCGTTGTCGCGATAATCCAAAACAGTCGTATATTCGTGGAATACACTGAAAAAAATATTATACATAGTACCAATAAACGCCAATCATTGACTTTTTTTACATTGATTCAATGAAAATTTCGTTAATACTATAAACACGTACAGTGGAACCTCGATAACTCGGATTAATCGGGACCGCGGCCGATCCGGGTTATCGAAAATCCGGGTTAGCCGGAGAATATAGTAAAAATTAATAAATAACCTCCATTACAATTACAAAAACATGAAACACATATGCACAGTACACATCTAAATTACGTATAGTTGTATAGAGTGTAGAGTTTTGTTCATTTCTTGGTAAAAAACTCAGTCATACTGTAGAGATGTACCGACACCATAATATGGTAGGTCTGGATCCTGCGTACAAAAAAAAAATTGATAAATAGCAAGCTGAAAATTTGTTATTAGCTTAAGGGTGTCTAGTCGGACAAACATTAATATATGGGAACACTGGAACAGGGGAAGTTTTAACTGTGGAACAGGTTAAAAATTTGGAACGGTCAGACCACGAAAACGGCACATGTATTTTTTCCGACAGAACAGACTTAAACTCTCCGAACAGAGATTAAACTCTCATGCAAAAATCAGACTGCTATTTATCACCAAATTGGCGTTTTAATGAGTGGAACATGTAGAATATGTCAAATGACAGGAATTATGACAGGTGATAAATAGCAGTCTGATTTTTGCATGAGAGTTTAATCTCTGTTCGGAGAGTTTATGTCTGTTCTGTCGGACAAAACAAATGTGCCATTTTCGTGTTCTGACCGTTCCAAATTTTTGACCTGTTCCACAATTAAAACTGCCCCTGTTCCAGTGTTCTCATATATCAAAGTTTATCCGACTAGACACCCTTAAGCTATTAATAAATTTTTAGCTTGCTATTAATCAACTTTTTTTTCATACGCGGGATCCAGACCTATGGTAGCATAATATCATATTATGATGCTGCAATAAATTTATTTTAAAGATTCGTCTTTATCAATCCTACCTAATGTTTCTAGTTTCTTTTCCATTGTCACTGCAACATTTTTACGTTTTGTTACCATTACGTAGACAAAGCAAACACAATCTGAAGCACGATTACATTACAGAACGGAAGTGATTAATAGGCTGTACTACACACAATACAAGAATTTTTAAATAGTCACGTCTTTTTTAAACAATGCTAAGACAGTTTGACATAAATAAAGAAAAAGGAATACAGACAGGTGTCTGTTCTTTCCGATAAGCTGAGACGGTCGCTCTGGCTGCCGCCGTGTGCATGAATCATTTTTACTATTGTACTTATGTGTTCAAATTACACAAATACACATTATCTCTGAAATATTATTTGGCCTACATACATTTTTATTTGATAAAATTGTTAAATTGTTTATTTGTTAAATTTTTGTCTGATGAAAATCGGTCCGGGTTAGCCGGACTTCCGGGTTATCGGGGGCCGACTTATCGGGGTTCCACTGTAGTCATTAAGTAATGACCATATTCATTATTACAATGTAATTCTATTCATTAGAAAATAATGAATAGAATCATTAATCCAATGAATCGTTTTATCTATCCAATGACTTTTTTCATAATACTAATAATTTGTTCATTGTATATATGAAACTATACATCAGGATTATGCGGTTAAATTAATGAATATAAAACGTTGCACTAATGTACAGTGTTCTTTAAATTACGAACTCGTTTATTGAATAAATGTTTTCGTAACATTAAGGGCCGGTTGTTCGAACGCTAATCAACATTGATCACTGTCAAATATTTAATTACTGTCACAACTGTCAATGTCAACTTTGGTTGGGTTACTGAAAACATAGTTAATTATAAATATGAGATTAGTTAGTCAATTAACATAATAATTATTAACATAATTGATTAACTAATTTCATAATTATCATCAATAATTATGTTTTCGGCAACCCAACCAAAGTTGACATTGACAGTTGTGACAGTAATTAAGTATTTGATAGTGATCAATGTTGATTAGCGTTCGAACAACCGGCCCTTAATCAATGTTTTCGACTTTGATTAATAACTCGATACATTGTTTTGATGTAACGCAATCATTGTATTAATGTAAGATACCTGAATCAATGATCAATACATTGTAGCAATAATCTTGTAGATAAACCGATATATTTCTTAAAACTCTATAAGTGTTTTTATTGGTGTAAAAAATCACGTGACCACAGTTGCAGCCTCCTAGCAGACAGTCTCCCTGCAGACTATGAGGAGCGGTGTTTGGCACTACTGATTTGGTTGATTTTTCTAAGGTATGTATTTACATATATTTTTAACTGTTTATAAATTATTTTGTTGGATTTCTATAAAAAAAAGTTGTACTTCTATTTCCACTTTTGCAGATTGATATGGACTTTAGAGTGGAATTTGAAAATGAAAATGGACTTATTGATGGATGGGACAGCAATTTCGAAAGACTTTCTTCGGTGTGAAAGTCATACCAAGGATAAAACAAATAAATTTTTATTTAAAAAGATTACCCATGAAGACATTACGAAATGTAAGTACCTATTTCATTATTCATCCTGCATATCTAATATTAATTCATTTTTGTTCTCTGTAAATTTTTTCAAAAGTTAATTCGACACATAAGTAAAAGAAAATAGGAACCATTTGAAAATATTTCTAAATGGTATAATCTTATAAAAGATTAGTAAATTAAATATGTAGGTGATTAAACCGTAAATAATTGAAAAATATTATTAACTCTTGCAGTCGGTAGTATCTATCAAAGTAAAAATAAACATCTCAACATCTAGCAATTTTTTTCAGGATAAATTAAAATATTTCTATAAAAAAAGTGATACCCAAAAATACAACTATGTTCACTATTTAGATTTATTTTTTTATAATAATTATTAATATAAATTGTAGATGGCTAACATTCAGTTCTTCTTTGGGTTCTACATCGATATTTTGTACGAACTAATAAAATGGTTAAAAAAAGATCTTAATGGACAACCAAATATATAATAAAATATACCATCAGAGATTTCCAGTAATCATTCTTACATCGGGAAGACCCAGCAAGAAGTCGAAGATCATATTAGATTTTTGAAATCAAAGAAAAATGCCATTCAACCATTTGTTTTTTGTATGGGTAGTGATAATTAATCCCAGAGAGATGTTGTATTTATGGAGATGTTATTGTAGATGTATTTATTTTCACGATATCAGGTATACATTTTGTATATAAAATAAATATATATATATATATATATATATATATATATATATATATATATATATATATATATATATATATATATATATATATATATTGATGTGGTCTTGATTATTGATATGAGATAATATTCTTATATGTCACTTAATTTAATCAATGTATTAATACTAATCTAATTAATTAACCAGATCACATATCAATATGTTTTCAATCTCAGGGCGAATTATAAATTAATTACTTACTTTCGTGGATTCTAAATATTTCTTAATGGTTCCTAATCGGGATAGAAAAGAAAAGAGTAAAAAAAAATACACATATGGGTTACAATTATAATCAAAATATTTTTTATTTTATTTAAAAAGCAATCACTGCTTAATATTTGCTATTTCTTATTATTCTTAAACATAACATTTACAAATGGGAATCTTATTTCCTTTTGGTTTTCAATTGAAAGTTTTTATTAACATTTAACTATTAGGAGTTATTAGCAACAACTCTATTTAAGTTTGATGAAGCTTTTCTGATATTATTGATTATGTTATTCAATTTTTATGTGGAATTTAATACGAAAAACCCATACATTCATGTCCAAACAAATGAGACTGACCTTTTCCTGGTGAACTGAAAATGTCCTCACACAAAACCCGTTCCTGCTATCCTTGGCTGCGATCAAACCTCGTCCTGGCTTCCAATAATGTACTCCTTTGAAAAACTAGCTCGAATAGCTCTCGTTCCTGCTTCGGTCGTGATGCTGTGTTCTACCTTTTTCGAAACTGCTATCAGCTACCGGGACACTCTTGGCTCAAGGAGGTTCTTTTACTCTCGACCTGGCCTACTTCTCGTTCCACGATAGATACTCCACACTTACGGAACTACCGGCTTTCTCACTGTCCGTACACTACCGTCTACTACTCGACTTCACTTCTCGACAGCTCAAAACATTCTGATCTCACTTTCTCATCCATTCCCCTACTTTCTAAATATCCCTTCCAGATTCACAAATCAATCTTCCACCACCAACTCTCATTCGTAATATTCCTCAAAACCAATTTTTAATCTTTCTAAATATGCTTAATGGATTTCAAAAGAAAATATTTAATTCCCATTCTAAAATACTTTCTAACTATTTACAAATTTTATTGACCTATTCTCTCTTTCAAATGAGTCTTATTTAGCATAGGCTAATGATCGAAACCTTCCGCGAAAAACGATAATGAACTATCATCTATTTCACTGAGTTTTATTTAGCATAGGCTAATGATCGACCTTCCGAGAAGAACGATAATGGTACGCGTCATTCACTTTGTTTATCTAAGCACATTGTTCCGAGTTTCGTACGCTTATTCTAATCACTTCTTAAAATTAAATATAACAATTTGTTGTATACAGGTTGTTCTAAATTTATATGCCCGAGGTTGAGAAAATTAAAAATATTTTATATTAAAGTGAATTTTGTTTATAATTATCAAATTTTAATTTTTATATCAAATAGAAATATAACAAATCCCCGCCTTGTATTCGATAAAATTTATCTGCATTTTTAAATAAATTTTCTCGAGGCAAAACCAACTCCCTGTATATTTCCTTACTTTAATCTACGTCTTATACCCCTTCTTCTTGTATTACTCTAATTAGTCCCACCTGTAGAGTAATTGTTTCCTTATTTTCAGTGTCCTCATCCTGTGTTAGAGTGTCGGCTATTATGTTGTCTTTCCCTTTTTCCCATATTAATCTTCTGTCTTTTTCCTCAGATTTTTCACATACTTTTATCGTGTATTCTGCATCCTCGTTTTCATATGCCTCCTCTTCAAATGCCACTGTTTCGATCATATCTTTTTCGCTTTCATTTTTTTGCTTTATTTCTTCTTCTCCTGAGCTCGTCTCTTCTTTTGAGGAATCCCAGGTTTCCTTTGTTTCTGATACTCTCAAATTTTCTTCTTCTGGGCTCAACTCTTCTTTTGAGGAGCCACAGGTTTCATTTTCTTTTATCTTTTTCTGACCTTTTCTCCTTTTTCTTCTTTGTCCTTGCTTCGCTGCCAAATTCATTTCCACTGTTTGTTCTTTACCTGATTCGTCCGTATTTTGTTTCTCATGTTCCTTGTCCTGTTCTTTTTCTTTTTCTTCTGTTAGTTTCATCGTATTATTTTTAAAATCTATCACTACATGTTTTTCTGCCAATTCGTCCACTCCTACTATCATGTCATGTGACATGTTTGGCATTATTACACATTGTAGTGCATACATATTCTTGCCCAGTCGTACCATTACTCGTATGCCTTCATTTATAGTTGCCAATGTCCGTTTGTTTGCGCCCACTAAATTTACCCTAGGTATTTTATAAATTAAATTTGTTAAGTTAACTTCTTCTATTAGTTTTCTGTTGACCAATGTTATTTCAGATCCAGTGTCTATCATAATTTTAATTGGTTTCTCGTTGATAAATCCATCCACAAATTTTAAATTAACTCCATTTTTCTTTTCGTTGTTTCCTGCCAATTTAATAAACTCCTTGGGGTGACAAAAGATTCCTGTTTGATTTTTGGTTTTTAGTGAGCGCCGTCGTGAAAAGACGCCGGTTGCTCATCGTTGTTTATATTTTCGTCATAATGTCTCTCTCCGTCATATTCATCTGTCTGGGTATTATTTACTTCTCTTCTATTTTCTCTTGGTCTGTCGGATCTGTTTCGGTTTTCTCGATATCCCTGTTCATTTTGTCTACCATTATTTCTGTTTTCTTGATTTGAGCGTGTGGTGTTTCTATTCTGGTATTCTCGATTTCTGTCCTCATTCCATTGCCTATTTCTTTGTTCATAATTTCCTCTTCCTTTGTCTCTATTTTCGTTTTCCCTTCTGGGATTAAAATCTCGTCTTGTATAGTCCCTCCTATTTTGATTTCTATCTCTGTAATCTTGTGTTTCTCGGGGCCTGTAATCTTCTCGCGACCTTCTTGATTTTCTTTCTCTTAGACGTGATTCTCTTATTTGTAGGAATTGGCATAAACTATCTATGTCTTTGTAATTTTGCAATGTGATATGGTCTTCCAGCGTTTCCTCGAAATGTCTTGCAATCAGTTCGACTAATTGTTCCGATGAGTAATTATATTGTAAATGTTTTGCATTATTGTAAATTTGCAAAGCATATGTCCTTTCTGATACACCCATCCTATCATTGTATTTCCCATTTTGCAATTCCTTGTTAATTTCCAATTGTTGGACCTTTCCCCAGAAATAATTCAAAAATTTTTGTTCAAATTGTTGCCAATTGCCGAATTCTTCTTCTTTACTATCGAACCATAGGCTTGCTTCATATTTGAGATGGTTTCTGATAGTTTCTTTTGCTGTATCGAAATTTCCGATGTGTTGTATTTTCTTTTTCAGGCTATTAATGAACGGCACTGGGTGTAATCTTCTTACATCCCCGCCAAACCTTATCTTCACGTCATCTGTGCTATGTATAACCATTTCTCTTCTTTCTCCGACATTTTGTTGCGTATTGATTTCCGCAATCTTTCTTTCCACTTCTTCTATGTCTGCTTGAATAGCGTTTTGCAACTTGTTTTCCAAACTTTCCATTTCTTTTTTCTGGCAATTCGTTAACTCCTTCATTTTATTTTGAATTTTCATTTCTTGTTCTTTCATGTGGTCCTTCATTCTCATTTCTTGTTTTTGCATGTGATCTTTAATTTTCATTTCATACTTTTCTATGCGTTCCTCTATTTTCTTATTGTTCTCTTCTATCGCTTGTTTTGTTTCCTGTTGATTGTCATCCATTTTTTTCTCCACTTTATCCATTTTCTGATCCAATTTTTGTTGTGTTTCATCCATTTTTCGATCCACTTTTCGTTGATTGTCATCCAGTTTTTGTGACTGGAGTTGCATCAGTTGTAATAGTTTATCTATTCCTGATAATTCTTGCTGTTCTGATGCCATGATTGTCGTGTCTAAAATATCTTCTTGGTCTGAATGTTCTTTTTGTTTTTTGTTGTCCTTGCTTTGGCTTCTTGTGACAGACATTTGTTTTCAAGAAGTATTATCCCCGCCAAATATGAAATTTTACTAGTATGTTACCAAGACGACTTTTTTTTTTACCCAAATATTATAAATTGTCAATAAATATATCAAATGTAAATATCGTAAAAATAAAATATTAAATCAGTTATGTAAAATTTGTACCTAAAGAGATCTAAAATTTTATGTTATCAAATGTAAGTATCTCACTTTTTACCACAGGCATATAAATTTTCAAATACCGGCTTTACTCTTTCTATCCTTCAAATTTGCCACTAGAAATACTTTACAATGCTTTCCACGTTGGACGACAGTTGATGTGATCTTTATTATTGATATGAGATAATATTCTTATATGTTACTTAATTTAATCAATGTATTAATACTAATCTAATTAATTAACCAGATCACATATCAATATGTTTTCAATCTCAGGGCGAATTATAAATTAATTACTTACTTTCGTGGATTCTAAATATTTCTTAATGGTTCCTAATCGGGATCACTGCTTAATATTTGCTATTTCTTATTATTCTTAAACATAACATTTACAAATGGGAATCTTATTTCCTTTTGGTTTTCAATTGAAAGTTTTTATTAACATTTAACTATTAGGAGTTATTAGCAACAACTCTATTTAAGTTTGATGAAGCTTTTCTGATATTATTGATTATGTTATTCAATTTTTATGTGGAATTTAATACGAAAAACCCATACATTCATGTCCAAACAAATGAGACTGACCTTTTCCTGGTGAACTGAAAATGTCCTCACACAAAACCCGTTCCTGCTATCCTTGGCTGCGATCAAACCTCGTCCTGGCTTCCAATAATGTACTTCTTTGAAAAACTAGCTCGAATAGCTCTCGTTCCTGCTTCGGTCGTGATGCTGTGTTCTACCTTTTTCGAAACTGCTATCAGCTACCGGGACACTCTTGGCTCAAGGAGGTTCTTTTACTCTCGACCTGGCCTACTTCTCGTTCCACGATAGATACTCCACACTTACGGAACTACCGGCTTTCTCACTCTCCGTACACTACCGTCTACTACTCGACTTCACTTCTCGACAGCTCAAAACATTCTGATCTCACTTTCTCATCCATTCCCCTACTTTCTAAATATCCCTTCCAGATTCACAAATCAATCTTCCACCACCAACTCTCATTCGTAATATTCCTCAAAACCAATTTTTAATCTTTCTAAATATGCTTAATGGATTTCAAAAGAAAATATTTAATTCCCATTCTAAAATACTTTCTAACTATTTACAAATTTTAATGACCTATTCTCTCTTTCAAATGAGTCTTATTTAGCATAGGCTAATGATCGAAACCTTCCGCGAAAAACGATAATGAACTATCATCTATTTCACTGAGTTTTATTTAGCATAGGCTAATGATCGACCTTCCGAGAAGAACGATAATGGTACACGTCATTCACTTTGTTTATCTAAGCACATTGTTCCGAGTTTCGTACGCTTATTCTAATCACTTCTTAAAATTAAATATAACAATTTGTTGTATACAGGTTGTTCTAAATTTATATGCCCGAGGTTGAGAAAATTAAAAATATTTTATATTAAAGTGAATTTTGTTTATAATTATCAAATTTTAATTTTTATATCAAATAGAAATATAACAATATATATATATATATATATATATATATATATATATATATATATATATATATATATATATATATATATATATATGGCTCACAAATGATAGGAAGCCCGCTACAACCTGCAGATGAATGGAAGCCCGCGGTTTACGGGGTAAGGGCATTGTAGCACTGTTTTATTCCTACAGTCTTACGAAGCCCACTCGTATAAACGCGTTCACAGTGTATATGGATTACGCATTATACGAAGCCCGACGATGTTGCCATGTTTTAATTTACGTTTAAATAATACGACTGTTCTACGAGATCCTTATATGTGTATATAAGTCGTCATATTGCCTGTTATAAGAAGCCCAATTCTATTCAGCAATCTATACGAAGCATTTTAGAAGAGTCAAGATAGAACGAAAAGATGCATTGCTTCGGAGCAATTCAAACAAGATTATCTTTTTCTAAAACTTTTTTTGTTAGTTTATATACATGTTAAAATAAAAAGTTCTACTCACAGATTTTGCCGCTAATTGTTTATTATTTGTTTAAACAATAACAATAATTGTTTTGTACAGTGTGTCCAATTAACACGTTGACGGACACTGCGTCAAATGTATAAGCAAGTGTTGTGACACTATATGTATTTTGCAAAGTAGAATAGGGAAAAATTCAACGTATATAGACGTTGTGTCACATTACATCAATGGAAATTAGACGAATATAGACGTTCTGTTCGTCAACGTGAAAAGTTGTGCATGGTCTAAATTAAAAATAGAACCATCAGTTCATTTTTTTAAGCCGTATACGAGATATTATGGCAAAAAATATGAATTTTACTCAAGAGTAAAGTAGCCTTATTATTCAAAATATTGAAAATTGTTATAATGAAAAGTTGTCTGGAACTAAGAACTATATTCTAATATGCCATTTCATCTTTCTAATTAAAAAAAAGTTGAATTTTTTTTAATTATGGATATACAACATTATTTTCAGTTATTTCAATTATGATAACTCTTTTATTATAGACCAGTAAGGATCTGTGAAAAAACGTCTATTTTTGGATGTGAAAGGTGGCATTAGAATTTTTGCAGATAAAGTTAGGTGCTTCGTTAATAATAATTTACTTATGCTCCTTCTCAAATATGCCCGGAACATTAATAAAAAAAATAAAATATTTAAAAATTTCGAAAAACGTCGATTTTTTTCTGCTTTCTTTGCTTATAACTTTAAAACGATTCGTTTTGGAACAAAGTCGTAGTGAAATAAAATAAAGATAATTGAATTTTGTATGATATCCGACTGGTCAAAAATGTCTTAACTTATTAACTTTTCTGCAATATAGGAATAAATACAAAATAAGGGGGCAAAATATGCATGTTGTTATTCAATGTTTTTAACCACTTCGGTGGTATATAGAACCTTAGTAATTCGCTTAGGAAATTCTTTGTAACATACTTAAACCTTGTACCAAATTTCATTAAAATCGACCTAATAGATTTTGCATAATAAATTTGCAATTTAAATGTTTTTAAAAAAGTTCAAATTTTTTAAAATCTTTCTGAACAAAAAGTAGACCATTTAGAAGTTGTCTAATTTTTTCACATATAAAGAGGTGCTTTGCCTATCTAATACACTTTACAGAATTAAAATCGGATTATTTAAGGGGCCTCAGCAATGTTTTAAACTTATAAACAATTTTTTGGCTTATAAACAAATAGCTTTGTTTAATAATAAAAAATTAATTTTTAGCAATGCAAATAATTAAAACCGGTATAATTTGATTTAAACTTTCAAATGCTGTCAGCAGAATTGCTATTTTATTTTTTAATCAAACGTTATTCGCGTTCAAAAATTTCACTTTTTCGATTTTTTGAAAGTTCCACTGCATTTATCTCGAAAACTATGCATCCTACGAAAAAACTTGTAAGAACATTTTTTGCTTAGACTTACCCAAGAAATATAAAAAAATGTTTATTTTGCGAAAAATCGATGTTATGTAATTCCTCAAGTTCTGTGTTTATAACAATTTTATTGACATCCGGATCAACTGTTACCCAAAAAAATCGTGTTCCACGGGTCAAAAAATACATAAAAATCTTGGGTAAGTCCATCTAAATAAAGGAGCCCGCAGCACCCCCTCCTGGCCACAGGACTAATTTGTTTATAAGCCAAAAAATTGTTTATAACTTTAAAACATTGCTGAGGCTGCTTAAACAATCCGATTTTAATTCTGTAAAGTGCATTAGATAGGTGGAGTGCTTCTTTATATTTAAAAAAATTGACAAATCTTTGTATTTACTAGTTTTTGTTGTGCAACATTTTAAAAAATTTTAATTTTTTAAAAAAAGTTTAGATTGCAAAATTATTATTCAAAATCTAGTAAGTCAATTTTAATGAAATTTGGTGTACGGTTTTAGCACATTACAAAAATTTTCTAAGCGAATTAGGAAGGTTCCAAGTGTAACCTAAGTGATGGAAAATCATTGAATAAGAACAGGCTTGTTTTGCCCCCTTATTTTATATTTATTGCTATTTTGCAGCAAGGGTGATTAATTAAGAGATTTTTAACCAATCGCATCTAATAGAAAATTTAATTACCTTTGTTTTATTCCTATACGACTTTGTTCCAAAATGAATCGTTTTAAAGTTATAAGCAAAAAAAGTAGAAAAAAAACGAAATTTTTTGAAATTTTTAAATATTTTATTTTTTTTATTAATGTTCCGGGCATATTTGAGACGGAGCATTAATCAATTATTATTAACGAAGTTATCACCTAACTTAATCCGCAAAAATCTGAATGCCACCTCTCACATCCATCTAAAAACAGATCCTTACTGGTCTATTATTAATTATACGAAAAAAAGTTATCCTTTGTGAAAAGGTCTGCATGGCCAAAGACCTTAAATACAACCATTTTATATCAATTTTGATTAATTTTATACGAGGTATGTCAAAAAAGATAAATTTCGATCAAGAATAAAGTACCTTTATAGTTCAGAATATTTCAATGAGAAGGATGGAATATTGGAAGATGGTTTTTAGTGTTGTTCTGAAGCTATTTTCTTGTGACATTTTTATAATTATTTTGATTGGGAAATAAGCCACAATTAAATTGAAAAAATAATTTTATTAACGTTTCGACGCCCAAATCGGATGTCCTTGTCAAAATACAAAATATTACCGAGTAAATATTAGTAATATTTTATATTTTGACAACGACATCCGATTTGGGCGTCGAAACGCGAATAAAATTATTTTTTCAATTTAATTGTGGCTTATTTTCCAACCAAAGATAGATTCCCAACCTAGCGACCCGGCATTGGTCGCTAGGTAGATTGTTACGCGAGTGGTCGCGCGTGAGATTTTCTCTCACATATCTAAATTTTACCTTTTTTTACAAAATAAAGTTTTTTAAACAGTTTTTAAACTTTTTTTATTAACTAATAATAAGAAAAAACGAATGTAATATAATATAGATAATAATATAATAAAATAAAAAGAAATAATCGGAATTAAACCAATATTAATCAATCTCCGTATCTTGATAATTTACGGCACAGCACACAAATATAACAAGAATGCTCTGGAAAAATTGATTGATGACAATTACAATTTTTTTTACATTATTTCAGGTTTTAAGTGCCAAAATAAAATTAATTTTTATGTAAAGTTCGTAACGCGGCTGGTCGCTTGATGAGAGAATGTCTCACTTGAAGTGCGCTGACTCAACAATTGGGTGATATTGGGTCAACTGAGTCACTATCTAAGAGGACGATTCTATTAGATTGTCGAGGGATGATAGTTAGGAGACTAGAAGGAACTACAGATCTTATAATTTCCCAGAAAAAAAATTCTGTACAATTTTCTGAAACCGTGAGAGAAAATCTCATATAGCGACCACTGGCGGGTTAATTATGGTTTTTAGTTCTAAACAACTTTACATAAGCACAATTTTCAATATTGTGAAAAATAAGGGTATATTATTTAAGTACTCTTGAGCAAATTCATATTTTTTTATATACCTCGTATAAAATTGACAAAATTTGATATTAGACGGTTGTATTTTAGGTTTTAGACCCTGTAGAACATTTTATAAAGAATAACTGTTTTCCGTAAAATAAATAATAAAAGAGTTTTCCACCTACCTCTACCGAAAGTATACTTTTCCGGACCTGATTGTAGGGAGCAAAGTTGTACTTTTCCTCCCTAGGGAGGAAAAGTAAAAGTGACATCATGGTATTTCATTCATAAAAATATAACTTATTGACGCCCTGTACAATATCTATTTTCTATTACGTAAGTTTGTATACATTTTAACGTTTATTTATAAAACTGTAGAAACAGTATCATTCAAGGGAGGAAAAGGCACTTTACTCCCATGTTATACATATGGTTTTTCCACCTTCCTCAAATAACAAGTCATTTTTTCATTTTTACTTAATTTATTTATGTAACTAACCAACACGCGATACAAGATGGGTCAGCTCTGGCGAACTCAATACAGACAATGGACGAATCTATTGCTCTGGAAGCAGCGACACCCAACACAGATATGGAGTTGCTATGATCCTCAGCGAAAAAGTAACGAGATCAGTAACAGGCTTCGTTCCGATGTCCGAAAGAATAATAATGTTGCAGTTATTGACAACCCATGGAAAAATGAACCTAATCCAGATTTATGCGCCAACTGCTGACAAAAATGAAGAAGAAATAGAAAACTTTTATAGCGAACTCCAGAAAACATTACATCTCACAGCATCTAGAGACATAACAGTGATCATGGGTGATTTCAACGCAAAAATTGGCGAAGGAAAATGCTACCCTAATGTAGGATCATATGGGCTTGGCGAACGAAACGACAGAGGAGATCGCCTAATAGAATTTTGCCAGGAGCATAATGTTATAGCCGCAAATACATTCTTCCGCAAATACATTCTTTAAATTACCTAAGCGACGCCTGTATACATGGAAATCACCAGCTGACAAAGAGCACAAAATTGTCAGAAATCAAATTGACTACATCCTAATAAAGCACAGATATCGAAACTCAATTCAGGCAGTAAAGGCATATCCAGGAGCAGACGTATCCTCTGATCACAGTCTTCTTATTGCTAGGTTTCAACTTCAACTAAAAAAGACGCAAAAAAGCCGCAACAACAATAAACTTAACATACAGAAACTAAAGTCAGAAGAAACAAAAGAAAATCTGAAACACGAAATCAACACAAATCTAGACAGAAACCCAGGAAATAATTGCAACGTAGAACAGCAGTGGCAATTCTTCAAAACCTCTATATTAGAACCAAGTAAGAAAGTACTTACTACAACCAAATGTAAGAAAGAAGAATGGATGACGGAGGACATTCTAGACTTGATGAATGAAAGAAGAAAAAACAAAACCATTAATAAGACCCGCTATAAACAACTTCAAAACCAAATAAGAAGAAAAATTAGGGAGGCTAAAGAAACCTACTTCTCTGAAAAATGTAAAGAAATAGAAGAACTGCAAAACACATATGACAACTTTAACCTACATAAAAAGTCAAAGAACTAGCCGGAATAGGAAATAGAAGAACCTCAAATATATTGCTCGACAAAAATGGAAATATTATAATGGACACAAAACGAAAACTACGACGATGGAAAGAGTATATAGAGGAACTATTTCATGACCAGAGAGAAGCTAGTACATCCGTAGATAGCCAAACGGGAGATGTAGGCCCAGAGATAACCAAATCAGAGGTTAGTCAGGCAATAAACTCTATGAAAACCAATAAATCTGCTGGTCCAGATGAATTGCCTAGCGAGCTGATAAAGTTGGTCAACGAGAAAAACCTGGACATAATAGTAGAACTGTTCAACGCTATCTATACTACTGGAATCATCCCTAGAGAAATGTTGACATCAGCCTTTGTGTGTTTGCCAAAGAAGGTGAATGCAAAAGAATGCAGTGACTACCGAACCATAAGCTTAATGTCACATACCTTGAAAATTCTATTGAAAATTATCCACGCCAGAATACACTCTAAACTGGAGCTGGATATTAGTGACACTCCATATGGGTTCCGCAATGGTATGGGTACCAGAGAGGCATTATTCTCCTTCAACGTGCTGACACAGAGATGTTTGGATGTTAACCATCCTCTTTACGTCTGTTTTATAGACTACAATAAGGCGTTTGATAAAGTAAAACATGATCGACTCATGGAAATCCTAAAAAATAAAAACCTAGATGAAAGAGATTTAAGACTAATAACACACCTCTATTACAATCAGCGAGCAATAGTAAGAATTGAAAAAGAAACATCTGAAGAAATGGAAATAAAGAGAGGAGTCAGGCAAGGCTGCATACTATCACCTCTATTATTTAACGCTTATTCTGAAGAGGTAATGCGAGAAACTCTGGAAGATGAAACAGTCGGCATAAGAGTAAATGGAGTCTTAGTTAACAACATCAGATATGCAGATGATACAGTAATAATAGCCGATAGTTTACAAGACCTGCAAAGACTCATGAGTAAAATAGTAAGGTGTAGTAGGGAGTACGGACTCTCTCTCAATATCAAAAAGACGAAGTTTATGAAAATTAGTAAAAACAACCATAATACTAACGAAATCTTGATAGTAGAGGGCCAGCAGATCGAAAGAGTAAAAAAGTACACTTACCTAGGAACACTTATAACAGAAAATAATGACTACACTGCAGAAATAAAAGTCAGAATCGAAAAAGCACGTTCTAATTTTATAAAAATGAAAAAGGTCCTATGTAGCAAAGATTTAACATTAGCTCTTAAAGTACGCCTAACAAAATGTTACGTCTACAGTGTTCTATACTATGGAGTGGAATCATGGACGTTAAATGTAGAGACAATGAGACGACTTAACGCCTTTGAAATGTGGACCTATAGAAAAATTATGAGGGTTTCCTGGGTAGATAGAGTTACAAACAATGAAGTACTGAGAAGAATAGGTAAAGAAAAGGAAGTTGAACTTACAATTAAAGAAAAGAAGCTACAGTATCTCGGACATGTGATGCGGGGCGAGAAGTATGGTATCCTACGACTCATAATGCAGGGAAAGATAGATGGCAGAAGAAGCATCGGAAGAAGACGAATTTCATGGTTGAAGAACCTGAGAGAGTGGTTTGGATGCAGCTCGAAACAACTATTTAGAGCTACTGCCTCAAAAATTAAAATAGCTATGATGATTGCCAACCTCCGTAGCGGAGATGGCACCTGAAGAAGAAGAAGAACTAACCAACAAAATTTATTAGAACTAAAACTAATAAGTACGTACAATATAACTGTCAACTGTCAAATATAAGTCAAAATAAAAATGTAAACATTGTTAAATCAAAATAACAATTTACAGTTTTTTACCATTCTGTTTTCAGTAAACTTCATTCTCGGGAGGAAAAGTAGCACTTTCCTCCCTTGTTATACAAATAGCTATATGTATCATAATTGAAATAAACAACTAAAAATAATGTTGATTAGAAAAATTTTCAATTTTTTTTTCCATTAGAAGGATGAAATTGCATATCAGAATATAGTTCTTAATTCCAAACAATCATGTTAAATTATATAATTTAAAATAATTTTAAAAATATCGTTGAATTTTGTTTCTATTTTGTTTTTGATTATGCTGAATCCGAATATGGCATTACAATTTGAAAATGCTTATAAAGAAGCTCTTCTACACTATGTCTGCGTAGCAAGGAACCATATTTGAAACATTTTTATTACAAATTTTACGAAAAAAAGTTTATTCTTCATAAATTGCTCTGCATAGTCTAAAATCTAAAACCCAATCATCAGATATCAAGTTTTATCAAATTTATACGAGGTATGTCAAAAATACGAATTTTGTTAAAGAGTAAAGTACCTTTATATTCCAGAATATCAAAATATGGGTATTATAAAAAGTTGTTGGGAATTAAAAACTATGTTTTATTATAATTACATCATTATAATTGAAAAAAAAAATTCAATGTTTTCTCAAATTACGGATACCCATCATCATTATTTTATTTCAATTATTTCAACTATTTTATTATTAATTTTACGAAAAAAAGTTATTCTTCATAAAATACTCTATTCTGGTCTAAAGTCCAAAAAGCAACCATCAGATATCAAACTTTTTCAATTTTATACGAGGTATGTAAAAAATATGACTTTTGCTTAACAGTTCAGTATGGTTTGTTCAACAGTAAATGGTTGAGTTCAATTAGTGCGGTCGTAAATATTATTAAATTTATCTGGCCTGTCCCATTGTTAAGACCCACCCGGAGCGATAAGCAACCGAGGTAGACAGAGTTGGTCTTTTGACAATTAACACTGACTAGACGAAAATCCCATAATAAAGCAAAGAAATTGTACCAGAAAATATTTAAATTTTACCTGAAACCGGACCTTTTATACTATTATAGGTTATTCCAGGATGTTTATAGTGGTAACTAATTGAACTCGACCATTTACTGTTTAACATACCGTACCTTTATAGTTCACAATATCTCATTTAGAAGAATGTAATTGAACAGTGAAACATATTTTGTAATTCCAAACAACTTTTTTTAATAACAATTTTCGATATTGTGAAATCTAAAGGTACTTTACTCTTGAGTGAAATTCATATTTTTTTACATACCTCGTATGTCAAAAAGTAAAATCGTATGTAAAACCTCGTATGTAAAATTAATAAAATTTGATATTGGATGGTTGCATCTGAGATCATAATATGCGATGCAGAGTATTTTATAAAGAATAACTTTTTTCGTAAAACTGGTAATAAAAAAGTTATTAATAGGTTCGAAGTTAGGCAGACATAATGTTTAAGAGCTAAAAATATTTTTTTGTTGAAAATGTATTATTGTTCAAGCTTATTATTAAATTTATTTTAGGTAAGTTTTAGAGAAAATATTTTTGATCACTTTTTATAAACAATTTTTTAGTTGGTAATTTTCGGTTTTTGTATTAGGTACATTTTTGTTATCTTTCTTAATTTTTGTCAAAAAGGAATAGTTTCATTCATAGTTTCATAGTTTCATTTCTAAAATAAAATTATTGAGTAAATTTTAAAAAATACATCAAATGCTTTAAAAAACACCTATAAAATTGTAATAAATCTTTTCAAACTTGAGTAATACCGTTTTAAAGTGCTGGTAATTCTGTAAACTACGTTTTTACTTAAAACTTACGTAAAAGTTTTCAAAAATTGCATTTTTGCGTCATATCATTTGAATTAAATTTTTGGCATTTTTTTGAATGAAACATTGTTTAGTAAGATGTTTGAAAGGTAAGTTGTGCAAATTTGAGAGCTTTATAAGAAAAAATTTATTAGTTACACATTTTTAAATAATGTTTAAACAAAATTCAGCCCACACCGTACTTATGACCATACATTTTATTTATTTTTATTATAACCATAAGATAGCTTAATTGTTCTTCTTTCCAATTAAGCTATCCTTTCTTGTTCCTTCTCTTAATTTCCTTCTTTCTTGTCCAATTTGTAAAATTTTATTTGATCCATTAATTAGAGAAATACACTGAAATAACTCAGCTGTGGACTTCGCTAGTTTACAGTGCGCCAATGTTTGTGAGAAGGGTGACTTATAGCGTTATAGCGTGAAGCGTTATAAATAAAAAATTATAGAAGCTACAAATTTAATTTTATAAAAATTTTAATCTTATATTCAGGTTTTTTCCAATAGTCTGAATTTTTCAATGGTCAAGTCAGTTTTTTTCTAAAATTTATATTTTCGGGGTTATTTAAAGAAACATCTAATTTCGCAGTTCATTTGTTTAATAAAAAATTAAGTGCCCACTTCTAGAGTAGAACTTTTTAATATGTTGTTTATTAAACATTTCTTAGGGCCATCGGCACATAATTCGCAAATATTTTAAGGCTATCCCTACTTTTTCTGTCTTTACACGGCAAATTACGTGTAGTAAAATTGTCACTGGTATGGATATGTAAACTTTACTTGACAATTTCATCATTAACTGTAAAGATGGCTTTTGAATGTTCTTGGATAACTTTTACTAGTATAATTAATTGCCTTAATTGTTAATTCGGTTAATTAATATGATTATTTCATATTTCCGACCAATAGAAAACCACAGAAATACAAATTAAATTGATCATTTTTGATAATATCTCATCGTCAAGTATATTACGTCAGATGCCCTTCGTTGCTGTGAAAAAATACATTCAGTGACAATAATGACAATTACTGTTTTAAAACTTATAAAAGTGATGACTTTCAATCGTCAAATATTTATAACAACTGTGTGTTTAATTGTACTAATTTGTACTTACATAAATAAATTACAATAAAATTTTGGTTTTAAACAGTTTTATTCATGAAATAATCGCAGCAAATTGCAGCTCGATCTCTGAAATTATTATCGAATTGTTTCCCTCGTGCCACTTGACGTAATTTCACTCCCCTTCGGGTCGTGAAATTAATACTGTCAAAGTGTCACTCGGGAAAAATTCGATAATTTCAGAGCTCTTGTGCAATTACTACTGATCATTTTTTCACTACCTATGTATTCAGTAATAATTTATCTACTGTACAACAAAAGCTAATATTCAATCGAGAAAAGAGGAAAAGTGATAAAGTGATTTTTTAATAATATATTGTTACTATGAAACGCTTACAATTTTGAACATCTGTAACAACACAATACTTGGATCACTGAATATATCCTGGTGTATTCTCTGCTTTGGATCTTCCATAAATAATAAACAATTAATAACTTTTTATTAAGTTCACGTCTTAAATCAATTATTTATCAAACACATTATCAATATTATTTAACCAACAACTGAAAATATTCCCAATGCCAGGTCAAATTTTTAAAATTGTCACTGTCTGACTGACAATATGCTGGCAATATTCTATTTACTACTGACAAAGATTTGGAAAATATTACCACGGACATTGTGTTCATTTTTTTTTCAAATCCTGAAAAAAAAAACAATAAATATTTTTGAAAAATTTAAACGCAAAATGAAAGACTAAAATATTACCGAGTGCCGAAAGTCTCTTACAATAAATAAAAAGTTTATTTTGAATGAGATATTTTGAAATTAAAAGTCACACTAAATTTTCTTTTAGTTTTTTAGCCCTGTAACTTATTAAAATAAACATTATAGAAGTTCCCAGGCACTTTCGGCCCTCGATAATAACGTAATCTCTTATTCTGAATTTAAAATTTTCAAAAATACTTATTAGTTTTCTCAGAATTCGAAAAAAAAAATGAATTCCATTTGAGTAGCATTTCAGCAGAAACTACGTACCCATCCCCTTAATGAAATTAAAAAACATCTATATTGTTTGATTTTTTCCGAAGGGAAAATCTATATGCATTTGTATTAAATATTTTGTATTTGTATTAAATGAGGCGCTCAGAGCAACAGTGGCACAGTCCACAAATTAAGCATTTTTAGATTAATACATCAATAAAAGCAGAAAAATTGGATATATGGTTCAACAGTGGTCTACACAATCTAGCTCTATATTTGGCAAGATGGCACTACATAATGTATTGTTGCCTTGACAAATACTAAAAATACGAATGAAACAGTGGCCTACCCCTCAATTGTGTAGCTCAGACCCATCAAACAAGTGTTCATCGTATCAGAATCAGAATAATACGCATAATTCATAAGAATGACTATTTTTAATTTTATAAAGTAATATTTAATAATAATAACTTTAACCCCGTCCTTGAATGAGTGGTAAGAGCGCCTACCTTTGGATCGAAAAATCCGAATGGTTGTGAGTTCGAATCTCACCAGGGTCAGAAATGTTTCATTTATTATAAATTAATAAATGAAAATAGTTTCTGTCCTTGTGGGATCGGTACTCACCGGAGGGACCGCAGACGTTCGGATACAGTTAGCGTCTCTTTGCAAAGACAATAACGTCAACTTTGCAAAGTAACAAGACACTTACTCAACACACACACACACTACACATTACACTAGGTACCTAACTGTTAAAAATTACCGTACCTACCATGCCAATGGCCATTATTGGGTTTATTTATTATGTTGTTAGTTGCTACAAATAAACTCTATTATTATTATCCAGATTTAGCCATACGGCTCACACTCCCTCTGGGGGGAAAATTGACTCATCCCAGATACCTACGGTATCAAAAGGATTGAGCTCTGGTGGGACTCTTTCCGTGTTATGGAGCCCTAGGTGACTTGGAATGCAGGTGTATCTCCCAAAAATTTTCTTACACTTCTGGCCGTCGCAAGTAGTACAGCTTTCTGCATGGTCTTATAAATATGTTCATTGAGACCCAGCTTTTTTATGCTTTCGAGGAGGGTCTTCGGAATGACTCCAGTAGTAGACATAACAATAGGTATCGTCTGCGTACTTTGCATTCTCCATTGTCTCCGTATTTGAATTTCCAGATCTCTATACTTGGCGATCTTTTCAGTAAATTTACTACGTAAATTATTGTTGTTAGGTATCGCCACATCAATTAGTGTTGTTTGTCTTGTTAATTTATTAACTAGTACGAGATCTGGTCTATTATGTGCCACTGTTTGGTCTGTGAGCACACTGCGGTCCCAGTATAGCTTGTAGTTGCCATCCTCAAGCATACTCTCAGGAACGTATTGATAATATGGGAGATGGTCCGTTTGGAGAAGTCCCAGCTTGTTAGCTATCTCTTGATGAAGGATTTTTCCCACTGCGTCATGCCGTTCCTTGTATTCAGTTGCAGCAAATGCCTGGCAGCCCCCTGTAATATGTTGGATGGTTTCTTGGGCTTGACATCCATATCGGCATCTGTCGTTTTGAACCTGAGGGTCTTTGACGATATATTTCAGATAATTTCTGGTTGGTATAACCTGATCCTGAATGGCCAGTAATGAACCCTCCGTTTCAGGGAACATCTTTCCTGATGTCAACCAATAGTTCGACGCTATATTGTCGACATTGTCTTGGCTAACTTCATTGGGATGTCGCCCGTGCAGAGGTTTACCCATCCAGGTGCGCAGTTTTTCGTCCTTAGTAAGGTGGTTTATGCGCATTTCTGGTTCCCTCAATTTGACCGGTGTTGTGTCATCTACTGCGCAAATTGCGCGGTGTAGAGTAGATGTCTCAGCCTGCATCTGAAAATAAGTTCTTAAATTAGCAATCTGTTTATCTAATTGCTCACCTATATCCATAAGTCCTCTTCCTCCTAAATACCGGGGTAATGTCGTTCGTTCTACTGCACTTTTAGGGTGGTGTTTTTGTGCCTTTGTGAGGTGTGTTCTCACTTTTCGCTGAAGATTTTCTATATCCGTTTTTGTCCACTTAACAATACCAAATGAATAGCTAAGCGCGGAACAAGCGTAGGTGTTCAGTGCCTTTTATACAAATTTTTACTGTTAAGCTGTGAACGAAGTAGCTGTTTTACCCTTCTTATAAACTCAGTAGTTATCTCAGTTTTCATTTGCTTATGGTCAATTTTCCGCGCCTGCTTTACTCCAAGATATTTGTACATATCGTTATCGCCCATGGCCTGGATGTTCTGGCCATTTTGCATATCGAATCCACCGGGCTGTACCTTTCCTCTGACTATATTCAAAACACGGCACTTGTCTAGACCGAACTGCATACTAATATCATTAGAGAATGTTTCTACAGTTTTTAGCATCTCTTCTAGGTGTTCTCGAGTGGAAGCCATTACTTTCAAATCATCCATATACAACAGATGATTGAGCTTCGCTACTACAGTATTATTGCTTTTAATGCTAAAACCTGAGTCAGTGGAGTTTAATAGCTGGGAAAGGGGGTTCAAAGCTAAACAGAACCACAGTGGACTCAACGAGTCTCCTTGAAACAGGCCCCGGTTGATTGCGATATTTTCGGTTTCAATATTTTTTTCACCAGGTATTTGGAGGTGAATTTTAGTCTTCCAATCTCTCATTATATGCCCTAAAAAGGTCACTATGTTATCATCGACTTTGTATATTTTCAAAATATCTATTAGCCATTCATGCGGTACTGAATCAAAGGCCTTTTTATAGTCAATAAAAGCAGTAAAAAGGTTCCTTTTTTTAGTGAATGCCTGGTTAGAAATGACTGAATCGATGATAAGCTGTTCTTTGCAGCCCATGGAACCCTTAGCGCATCCTTTCTGTTGAGGCTCTATGATATCGTTTAGAGCACAGTGTTGGTAGATACGCCGGGTTACACAAGATGTGACCAATTTATACAAAGTTGGAAGACAAGTAATTGGGCGGTACTTGGATGGATCTTGGGTGTTATTTTGATCCTTGGGTATTAAATAAGTAGTTCCCTGAGTTAGAAATGATGGTAATTCCTGCGGATTAGAAATAACATGATTAATTAACGTTGATAAGCACTCATGAATACTCCAAAACTTTTTAAGCCAGAAGTTCTGAACTCCGTCTGGTCCAGGAGATTTCCAGTTATGAAGCTCTTTGATGACATTTGAGACTTCTTCAGTCGTGAATGGTTCGTAGTTAGCAGTGACGTAGTGGTGACAGTTGTGCGTCGTATCTTCTATCCAGCCAGCATTGTTGTTAAAAGCAGCTGGCGTGGAAAGTTGATTTCCCCAAAACTCATGAATTTCTTCTTGGCTTGGGTAAGACTTGTCGACACTTTCTACGGTGGAATTGAGTTTTCGGTAAAACGCCTTCTCAGAGTTCTCAAAAAGTGCATTGTCACATTTTCGGTTGTTACTAACTTTATACCTTCTTAATCGTCCTGAATAGACGGAGAGTTTTTGTTTTAATGTATCCAGACACTGTTGGGCTGTGTTATTTTCTGGATCGTATCTCGAGTGTCTTGCAGTGCTCCGCATTATTTCTTCAGCTCTCTTAATGACTTTTCTACTTGTTACACCTCTTATATATTCTGTGACTTGACCAATATCCCTACGCAGTAATTCAATTTTTCCGAGAAGTCTTTTTTCCCATGGTGCAATTCTGTTACCAGTCCTTCCGTTATTAGTACCCCGTCGTGTTCTGATCTTAACGCCCATTACATTGGCAATTGCTGTTGCTGCACAATAGATTAGCATATGCAGATATTCCAATGTGTGGGCTTCTACGACATAATTGGGTAGGACTTCAGTGTTCACAATTTGTAACAGCGCACCTAGTTTCTTACAAGAGTTTATTCGTGGTAGCGGTGGTCTGCTAAGTGGATTTGTTCCATTAAACTCTTGTAAGGCACGAGCCATTTCGTTTTCTAGACTATGGCGCCACTCGTTGTTTTCCTGCTGTGTATTGTCAGGTTGAGTTTCTGGTATGGGAATCTCAGGAATCTGCTCCTCAAGGATTTCATTAGGGATTTGATCTAAAACTAGCTCTTGGTTATTAATCTCCCGTTCGACTTCGCTTTTGATGGCATCGCGTCTAGTCTCTGGGATAAGATTATTTCTTATGATTACCCGGTATTGATCTGATACTCTTTGCTCCGATACTTGAATATCTGGGTACTCCCTGCAAAATTCGGCATACAGCTGTTGTCTGTAGCCGATCGTTTCTTGACCGAGGTTTGTCACCTTATAATAGAAGCGCAAAATGCTTTCATTGATGGACACAGTCCATTTCATGCGCTGCCTCGGTCGTCCCGCTTGAGTGAGCGCCGGCTGATGATCCAGCGCAGCACCTTCGGCGGGTGGAGCTCTTGTTGTTATTTGGCTCGCTTGTGGTTGTGGTTGGGCTGTAGCTGATTGTATGACAGGGGCCCGCCTCCTCAACACCCTGCCACCGACGTCCCGCATGCTGTCACGTCCAGCGCCGGCTCCAGACGTGCCCTGGCGATCCCCAGGCAGCGATCCTAAACACAAATTATTATTCTCCATTCTCATGGGTGTGCATTTTATACCTACTGCCAGGTGTCAGTTTTTGTTCCACGGCAAGTATTCCTGCTACTCTCTGGGTATTGGCGCTACGAATACCCAGAAAGCATCCCCCATTCGCAGGGGGCCGCGCCTGATAGAAGAACTGACAAAAAACTCCCACAGGAGTTATTATTATTATTATTATTATTATTATTATTAGGTGTCGAGGCATTAACCTTTTTTAAATAAAAAAAAACAATAATTTAATTTGTCATATTAATTTCCTATTTGGTAGCAAATTTTGTGGCTTATTACAAACTAAAATAGTAAATTAGTAATACAAAGTATTAATTTGTATTAATTGTATCAATTAAAATAAATAATTCTTTTGCGGTTCAATTTTTAAATCTTTTTTCTGTCGGTATCTTACTGTGTACAGGTAATGCTAAGAATTACCATAATCTGTTCTCGGGAGTCTTAGTACACAAGATTAATGACGATGAACGACCCAAAAATACGAAAAATGTGCATTGCCAGGTAATAATAAAAATGTTTACAGCCTAATAGTACTTTGAGGAATATGCAAAAACGTTGCCAAACTTCAGGGCTTCTTATAATCGGTAGCTCAATGTGGGCTTCCTAACGCTGCTGAACTCCTACAGAGTATATACTTTTTTTCGCAGCGCAAACTGGTGGTAGATACCATGAACTACGAGTGTATGTTTTGATAATAATTCCAGGCATAAGCAGCCCGGGCTTCGTATTGTTAATCATGATTTCAGAGCTACCTATGGTACATTTCTAAAATTTGTCCGAATATATATGAAGCCCAAGCGTATTTACATGTTCTGAGCTTGGTTCAAATATCGAGAGATGGTGTAAAGTACGTTTTTTGGGGAAATAACATTAAAGAATTACGAAGCCCGAATCCGGGCTTCGTAAGGAGGTGTCGGGCTTCGTATGACCGATGTGATATAGCGTTTTTGGCTTCCTAAAGTCGGAATCCATATATATATATATATATATATATATATATATATATATATATATATATATATATGGATTCCGACTTTAGGAAGCCAAAAACGCTATATCGCACCGGTCATACGAAGCCCGACACCTCCTTACGAAGCCCGGATTCGGGCTTCGTAATTCTTTAATGTTATTTCCCCAAAAAACGTACTTTACACCATCTCTCGATATTTTAACCAAGCTCAGAACATGTGAATACGCTTGGGTTTCATATATATTCGGACAAATTTTAGAAATGTACCATAGGTAGCTCTGAAATCATGATTAACAATACGAAGCCCGGGCTGCTTATGCCTGGAATTATTATCAAAACATACACTCGTAGTTCATGGTATCTACCACCAGTTTGCGCTGCGAAAAAAAGTATATACTCTGTAGAAGTTCAGCAGCGTTAGGAAGCCCACATTGAGCTACCGATTATAAGAAGCCCTGAAGTTTGGCAACGTTTTTGCGTATTCCTCAAAGTACTATTAGCTTGTAAACATTTTTATTATTACCTGGCCATGCACATTTTTCGTATTTTTGGGTCGTTCATCGTCATTAATCTTGTGTACTAAGACTCCCGAGAACAGATTATGGTAATTCTTAGCATTACCTGTACATAGTAAGATACCGATAGAAAAAAGATTTAAAAATTGAATCACAAAAGAATTATTTATTTTAATTGATACAATTAATACAAATTAATACTTTGTATTACTAATTTACTATTTTAGTTTGTAATAAGCCACAAAATTTGCTACCAAATAGGAAATTAATATGACAAATGAAATTATTGTTTTTTTTTTTATTTAAAAAAGGTTAATGCCTCGACAACTAATGGCCATTGGCATGGTAGGTACGGTAATTTTTAACAGTTAGGTACCTAGTGTAATGTGTAGTGTGTGTGTGTATGTTGAGTAAGTGTCTTGTTACTTTGCAAAGTTGACGTCATTGTCTTTGCAAAGAGACGCTAACGGTATCCGAACGTCTGCTGTCCCTCCGGTGAGTACCGATCCCACAAGGACAGAAACTATTTTCATTTATTAATTTATAATAAATGAAACATTTCTGACCCTGGTGAGATTCGAACTCACAACCATTCGGATTTTTCGATCCAAAGGTAGGCGCTCTTACCACTCAGTCAAGGACGGGGTTAAAGTTATTATTATTAAATATTACTTTATAAAATTAAAAATAGTCATTCTTATGAATTATGCGTATTATTCTGATTCTGATACGATGAACACTTGTTTGATGGGTCTGAGCCACACAATTGAGGGTTAGTCCACTGTTTCATTCGTATTTTTAGTATCTGTCAAGGCAACAATACATTATGTAGTGCCATCTTGCCAAATATAGAGCTAGATTGTGTAGACCACTGTTGAACCATATATCCAATTTTTCTGCTTTTATTGATGTATTAATCTAAAAATGCTCAATTTGTGGACTGTGCCAGTGTTGCTCTGAGCGCCTCATTTAATACAAATACAAAATATTTAATACAAATGCATATAGATTTTCCCTTCGAAAAAATTCAAACAATATAGATGTTTTTTAATTTCATTAAGGGGATGGGTACGTAGTTTCTGCTGAAATGCTACTCAAATGGGATTCATTTTTTTTTTCGAATTCTGAGAAAACTAATAATTATTTTTGAAAATTTTAAACTCAGAATAAGAGATTACGTTATTAGCGAGGGCCGAAAGTCCCTGAGAACTTCTATAATGTTTATTTTAATAAGTTACAGGGCTAAAAAACTAAAAGAAAATTTAGTGTGACTTTTAATTTCACAATATCTCATTCAAAATAAACTTTTTATTTATTGTAAGAGACTTTCGGCCCTCGGTAATAATTTAGTCTTTCATTTTGCGTTTAAATTTTTCAAAAATATTTATTGTTTTTTTTTCAGGATTTGAAAAAAAATGAACACAATGTCCGTGGTAATATTTTCCAAATCTTTGTCAGTAGTAAATAGAATATTGCCAGCATATTGTCAGTCAGACAGTGACAATTTTAAATATTTGACCTGGCATTGGGAATATTTTCAGTTGTTGATTAAATAATATTGATAATGTGTTTAATAAGTAATTGATTTAAGACGTGAACTTAATAAAAAGTTATTTATTGTTTATTATTTATGGAAGATCCAAAGCAGAAAATACACCAGGATATATTCAGTGATCCAAGTATTGTGTTGTTACAGATGTTCAAAATTGTAAGCGTTTCATAGTAACAATATATTATTAAAAAATCACTTTATCACTTTTCCTCTTTTCTCGATTGATTATTAGCTTTTGTTGTACAGTAGATAAATTATTACTGAATACATAGGTAGTGAAAAAATTATCAGTAGTAATTGCACAAGAGCTCTGAAATTATCGAATTTTTCCCGAGTGACACTTTGACAGTATTAATTTCACGACCCGAAGGGGAGTGAAATTACGTCAAGTGGCACGAGGGAAACAATTCGATAATAATTTCAGAGATCGAGCTGCAATTTGCTGCGATTATTTCATGAATAAAACTGTTTAAAACCAAAATTTTATTGTAATTTATTTATGTAAGTACAAATTAATACAATTAAACACACAGTTGTTATAAATATTTGACGATTGAAAGTCATCACTTTTATAAGTTTTAAAACAGTAATTGTCATTAATGTCACTGAATGTATTTTTTCACAGCAACGAAGGGCATCTGACGTAATATACTTGACGATGGGATATTATCAAAAATGATCAATTTAATTTGTATTTCTGTAGCTTTCTATTGGTCGGAAATATGAAATAATCATATTAATTAACTGAATTAACAATTAAGGCACTTATTTATACTAGTAAAAGTTATCCAAGAACATTCAAAAGTCATCTTTACAGTTAATGATGAAATTGTCAAGTAAAGTTTACATATCCATACCAGTGACAATTTTACTACACGTAATTTGCAGTGTAAAGACAGAAAAAGTAGGGATAGCCTTAAAATATTTGCGAATTATGTACCGATGGCCCTAAGAAATGTTTAATAAACAACATATTAAAAAGTTCTACTCTAGAAGTGGGCACTTAATTTTTTATTAAACAAATGAACTGCGAAATTAGATGTTTCTTTAAATAACCCCGAAAATATAAATTTTAGAAAAAAACTGACTTGACTATTGAAAAATTCAGACTATTGAAAAAAACCTAAATATAAGATTAAAATTTTTATAAAATTAAATCTGTAGCTTCTATAATTTTTTATTTATAACGCTAAAGTCACCCTTCTCACAAACATTGGCGCACTGTAAACTAGCGAAGTGCACGGCTGAGTTATTTCAGTGTATTTCTCTAATTAATGGATCAAATAAAATTTTACAAATTGGACAAGAAAGAAGGAAATTAAGAGAAGGAACAAGAAAGGATAGCTTAATTGGAAAGAAAAACAATTAAGCTATTTTATGGTTATAATAAAAAGAAATAAAATGTATGGGCATAAGTACGGTGTGGGCTGAATTTTGTTTAAACATTATTTAAAAATGTGTAACTAATAAAATTTTTCTTATAAAGCTCTCAAATTTGCACAACTTACCTTTCAAACATCTTACTAAACAATGTTTCATTCAAAAAAATGCCAAAAATTTAATTCAAATGATATGACGCAAAATGCAATTTTTGAAAACTTTTACGTAAGTTATAAGTAAAAACGTAGTTTACAGAATTACCAGCACTTTAAAACGGTATTACTCAAGTTTGAAAAGATTTTTTACAATTTTATAGGTGATTTTTTAAAGCATTTGATGTATTTTTTAAAATTTACTCAATAATTTTATTTTAGAAATAATGAAACTTTGAAACTATGAATGAAACTATTCCTTTTTGACAAAAATTAAGAAAGATAACAAAAATGTACCTAATACAAAAACCGAAAATTACCAACTAAAAAATTGTTTATAAAAAGTGATCAAAAATGTTTTCTCTAAAACTTACCTAAAATAAATTTAATAATAAGCTTGAACAATAATAAATTTTCAACAAAAAAATATTTTTAGCTCTTAAACATTATGTCTGCGTAACTTCGAACCTATTAATAACTTTTTTATTACCAGTTTTACGAAAAAAGTTATTTTTTATAAAATACTCTGCATCGTATATGATCTCAGATGCAACCATCAAATATCAAATTTTATCAATTTTACATACGAGGTTTTACATACGATTTTACATTTTGACATACGAGGTATGTAAAAAAATATGAATTTCACTCAAGAGTAAAGTACCTTTAGATTTCACAATATCGAAAATTGTTATTAAAAAATGTTGTTTGGAATTACAAAATATGTTTCACTGTTCAATTACATTCTTCTAAATGAGATATTGTGAACTATAAAGGTATGGTATGTTTAACAGTAAATGGTCGAGTTCAATTAGTTACCACTATAAACATCCTGGAATAACCGATAATAGTATAAAAGGTCCGGTTTCAGGTAAAATTTAAATATGTTTTCTGGTACAATTTCTTTGCTTTATTATGGGATTACCGTCTAGTCAGTGTTAATTGTCAAAAGACCAACTCTGTCTACCTCGGTTGCTTATCGCTCCGGGTGGGTCTTAACAATGGGCCAGGTCAGATAAATTTAATAATATTTACGACCGCACTAATTGAACTCAACCATTTACTGTTGAACAAACCATACTGAACTGTTAAGCAAAAGTCATATTTTTTACATACCTCGTATAAAATTGAAAAAGTTTGATATCTGATGGTTGTTTTTTGGACTTTAGACCAGAATAGAGTATTTTATGAAGAATAACTTTTTTTCGTAAAATTAATAATAAAATAGTTGAAATAATTGAAATAAAATAATGATGATGGGTATCCGTAATTTGAGAAAACATTGAATTTTTTTTCAATTATAATGATAAAACATAGTTTTTAATTCCCAATAACTTTTTATAATACCCATATTTTGATATTCTGGAATATAAAGGTACTTTACTCTTTAACAAAATTCGTATTTTTGACATACCTCGTATAAAATTGATAAAACTTGATATCTGATGATTGGGTTTTAGATTTTAGACTATGCAGAGCAATTTATGAAGAATAAACTTTTTTTCGTAAAATTTGTAATAAAAATGTTTCAAATATGGTTCCTTGCTACGCAGACATAGTGTAGAAGAGCTTCTTTATAAGCATTTTCAAATTGTAATGCCATATTCGGATTCAGCATAATCAAAAACAAAATAGAAACAAACATCAACGATATTTTTTAAATTATTTTAAATTATATAATTTAACATGATTGTTTGGAATTAAGAACTATATTCTGATATGCAATTTCATCCTTCTAATGGAAAAAAAAATTTGAAAATTTTTCTAATCAACATTATTTTTAGTGGTTTATTTCAATTATGATACATATAGATATTTGTATAACAAGGGAGGAAAGTGCTTCTTTTCCTCCCGAGAATGAAGTTTACTGCCCGACGCGTAGCGGAGGGCAGTAATCATTCAAGGGAGGAAAAGGCACTTTACTCCCATGTTATACATATGGTTTTTCCACCTTCCTCAAATAACAAGTCATTTTTTCATTTTTACTTAATTTATTTATGTAACTAACCAACAAAATTTATTAGAACTAAAACTAATAAGTACGTACAATATAACTGTCAACTGGAAAATATAAGTCAAAATAAAAATGTAAACATTGTTAAATCAAAATAACAATTTACAGTTTTTTACCATTCTGTGAAATACAGAGTGTTTTATAAATAAACGTTAAAATGTATACAAACTTACGTAATAGAAAATAGATATTGTACAGGGCGTCAATAAGTTATATTTTTATGAATGAAATACCATGATGTCACTTTTACTTTTCTTCCCTAGGGAGGAAAAGTACAACTTTGCTCCCTAAAATCAGGTCCGGAAAAGTATACTTTCGGTAGAGGTAGGTGGAAAACTCTTTTATTATTCATTTTACGAAAAACAGTTATTCTTTATAAAATGTTCTACAGGGTCTAAAACCTAAAATACAACCGTCTAATATCAAATTTTGTCAATTTTATACGAGGTATATAAAAAAAATATGAATTTTCCCAAGAGTACTTAAATAATATACCCTTATTATTCACAATATTGAAAATTGTGCTTGTGTAAAGTTGTTTAGAACTAAAAACCATAATTAACCCGCCAGTGGTCGCTATATGAGATTTTCTCTCACGGTTTCAGAAAATTGCACAGAATTTTCTTTCTGGGAAATTATAAGATCTGTAGTTCCTTCTAGTCTCCTAACTATCCTCCCTCGACAATCTAATAGAATCGTCCGCTTAGATAGTGACTCAGTTGACCTAATATCACCCAATTGTTGAGTCAGCGCGCTTCAAGTGAGACATTCTCTCATCAAGCGACCACCCGCGTTACGAACTGTACATAAAAATTAATTTTATTTTGGCACTTAAAACCTAAAATAATGTAAAAAAATTGTAATTGTCATCAATCAATTTTTCCAGAGCATTCTTGTTATATTTGTGTGCTGTGCCGTAAATTATCAAGATACGGAGATTGATTAATATTGGTTTAATTCCGATTATTTCTTTTTATTTTATTATATTATTATCTATATTATGTTACATTGTTTTTTTCTTATTATTAGTTAATAAAAAAAGTTTAGAAATTGTTTTAAAAACTTTATTTTGTAAAAAAGGTAAAATTTGGATATGTGAGAGAAAATCTCACGCGCGACCACTCGCGTAACAATCTACCTAGCGACCAATGCCGGGTCGCTAGGTTGGGAATCTATCTTTGGTTGGGAAATAAGCCACAATTAAATTGAAAAAATAATTTTATTCGCGTTTCGACGCCCAAATCGGATGTCGTTGTCAAAATATAAAATATTACTAATATTTACTCGGTAATATTTTGTATTTTGACAAGGACATCCGATTTGGGCGTCGAAACGTTAATAAAATTATTTTTTCAATTTAATTGTGGCTTATTTCCCAATCAAAATAATTATAAAAATGCCACAAGAAAATAGCTTCAGAACAACACTAAAAACCATCTTCCAATATTCCATCCTTCTCATTGAAATATTCTGAACTATAAAGGTACTTTATTCTTGATCGAAATTTATCTTTTTTGACATACCTCGTATAAAATTAATCAAAATTGATATAAGATGGTTGCATTTAAGGTCTTTGGCCATGCAGAACTTTTTACAAAGGATAACTTTTTTTCGTATAATTAATAATAGACCAGTAAGGATCTGTTTTTAGATGGATGTGAGGGGTGGCATTCAGATTTTTGCAGATAAAGTTAGGTGATAACTTCGTTAATAATAATTGATTTATCTCAAATATGCCCGGAACATTAATAAAAAAAAAAATAAAATATTTAAAAATTTCAAAAAATTACGTTTTTTTTTTCTACTTTTTTTGCTTATAACTTTAAAACGATTCATTTTGGAACAAAGTCGTATAGGAATAAAACAAAGGTAATTAAATTTTCTATCAGGTGCGATTGGTTAAAAATCTCTTAATTAATCACCCTTACTGCAAAATAGCAATAAACAGAAAATAAGGGGGCAAAACAAGCCTGTTCTTATTCAATTATTTTCCATCAATTAGGTTACACTTGGAACCTTCCTAATTCGCTTAGAAAATTTTTGTAATGTGCTAAAACCGTACACCAAATTTCATTAAAATTGACTTACTAGATTTTGAATAATAATTTTGCAATCTAAACTTTTTTTTAAAAATTAAAATTTTTTAAAATCTTGCACAACAAAAACTAGTATATACAAAGATTTGTCAATTTTTTTACATATAAATAAGCACTCCACCTATCTAATGCACTTTACAGAATTAAAATCGGATTGTTTAAGCAGCCTCAGCAATGTTTTAAAGTTATAAACAATTTTTTGGCTTATAAACAAATTAGTCCTGTGGCCAGGAGGGGGTGCTGCGGGCTCCTTTATTTAGATGGACTTACCCAAGATTTTTATGTATTTTTTGACCCGTGGAACACGATTTTTCTGGATAACAGTTGATCCGGATGTCAATAAAATTGTTATAAACAAAGAACTTGAGAAATTATATAACATCGATTTTTCGCAAAATAAAACATTTTTTTATATTTCTTGGGTAAGTCTAAGCAAAAAATGTTCTTACAAGTTTTTTCGTAGGATGCATAGTTTTCGAGATAAACGCAGTGGAACTTTCAAAAAATCGAAAAAGTGCAATTTTTGAACGCGAATAACTTTTGATTAAAAAATAAAATAGCAATTCTGCTGACAGAATTTGAAAGTTTAAATCAAATTGTACCGGTTTTAATTATTTGCATTGCTAAAAATTAATTTTGTATTATTAAACAAAGCTATTTGTTTATAAGCCAAAAAATTATTTATAAGTTTAAAACATTGCTGAGGCCCCTTAAATAATCCGCTTTTAATTCTGTAAAGTGTATTAGATAGGTAAAGCACCTCTTTATATGTAAAAAAAATTAGACAACTTCTAAATGGTCTACTTTTTGTTCAGAAAGATTTTAAAAAATTTGAACGTTTTTAAAAACATTTAAATTGCAAATTTATTATGCAAAATCTATTAAGTCGATTTTAATGAAATTTTGTACACGGTTTAAGTATGTTACAAAGAATTTCCTAAGCGAATTACTAAGGTTCTAAGTACCACCGAAGTGGTTAAAAACATTGAATAACAACAGGCATATTTTCCCCCCTTATTTTGTATTTATTGCTATATTGCAGAAAAGGTAATAAGTTAAGACATTTTTGACCAGTCGGATATCATACAAAATTCAATTATCTTTATTTTATTTCTGTACGACTTTGTTCCAAAACGAATCGTTTTAAAGTTATAAGCAAAGAAACAGAAAAAAATCGACGTTTTTCGAATTTTTAAATATTTTATTTTTTTTATTAATGTTCCGGGCATATTTGAGAAGGAGCATAAGTAAATTATTATTAACGAAGTTATCACCTTACTTTATCTGCAAAAATTCGAATGCCACCTTTCACATCCAAAAATAGACGTTTTTTCACAGATCCTTACAGGTCTATAATAAAAGAGTTATCATAATTGAAATAACTGAAAATAATGTTGTATATCCATAATTAAAAAAAATTCAACTTTTTTTTAATTAGAAAGATGAAATGGTATATTAGAATATAGTTCTTAATTCCAAACAACTTTTCATTACAACAATTTTTAATATTTTGAATAATAAAGCTACTTTTTCTCTTGAGTAAAATTCATATTTTTTGACATAATATCTCGTATACGGCTTAAAAAAATGAACTGATGGTTCTATTTTTAATTTAGACCATGCACAACTTTTCACGTTGACGAACAGAACGTCTATAGTCGTCTAATTTCCATTGATGTAATGTGACACAACGTCTATATACGTTGAATTTTTCCCTATTCTACTTTGCAAAATACACATAGTGTCACAACACTTGCTTATACATTTGACGCAGTGTCCGTCAACGTGTTAATTGGACACACTGTACAAAACAATTATTGTTATTGTTTAAACAAATAATAAACAATTAGCGGCAAAATCTGTGAGTAGAACTTTTTACTTTAACATGTATATAAACTAACAAAAAGAGTTTTAGAAAAAGATAATCTTGTTTGAATTGCTCCGAAACAATGCATCTTTTCGTTCTATCTTGACTCTTCTAAAATGCTTCGTATAGATTGCTGAATAGAATTGGGCTTCTTATAACAGGCAATATGACGACTTATATACACATATAAGGATCTCGTAGAACAGTCGTATTATTTAAATGTAAATTAAAACATGGCAACATCGTCGGGCTTCGTATAATGCGTAATCCATATACACTGTGAACGCGTTTATACGAGTGGGCTTCGTAAGACTGTAGGAATAAGACAGTGCTACAATCCCCTTACCCCGTAAACCGCGGGCTTCCATTCATCGGCAGGTTGTAGCGGGCTTCCTATCATTTGTGAGCCATATATATATATATATATATATATATATAGTGGTTTGAAGTTTCAGCAATTCGGTCATGTGAAATAAAAGTCTATTTGTTATTTCTCAATATTTCGTCACACTTTTGTGACTTCTTCAGGAGAAAACTGTAAATTTATTAAGATTAGAAATTAACAAAAGCTAAATATTTAATTACTTACAACTATAAGAGTATTAATTTAGATTTTTTTAACATATCGTAAGGGACATTGACTTAATTTTGATTTTGACATTTATTATTTCGGAGTTATGGTAACTGCAATAAATTTTATATTCATAGAATATTGTCTGATATTTAAAATTCTTTTTTTAATAATAAATAGGTCAAAGTAAACCAAAGAAAATATTAACGGAATTTTAAGGTGGAAAGGTATGATTAATAGTAGAAAAATTTTAGAAAGAAACTAGAGTATATTAAATTGATCTATAAAATGTAAGTGATGGTACATAGTGAGTTAGTATAAGGCTGATATTTTTCGAAATTAAATAAAAATTAAGATGGATTAATTATTAGGTGGATAATTGAGTAATTTGTTTGAATTTTTACACTTTTTGAAAATATTTTAAAGGTTATTTATTATTTAGAATGTTACAGTAGATATTACTCAAATGGTTAGTATCAGTCTTATAATTAATAGATTCTGGAGTTTTGATAATATGTATCATCTCAAGGAAGAGTCGTTTTTTATAATTGTCAACTTGTTCCAAGATTTTTACATTGTTAAAGTCAAATTTATGTCCCGTCTTTAAATGGTGTTCTACCAAGGCACAACAGTTTTTTCTGATATTACAGTCACTTTTATGTTGAGTGACATGTTGCTTAAGCCACTGTTTACTTTGACCTATATAACAACCTTGACATTCAATGCAATTTATTTTGTAAATTATGTTGCTCATTAATCCCTTTGGAGTATTAGCTTTAGTTTTCGAGAACAACTTTGAATTTAGAAGTGGATTGTACTTGACTAATTTGATGTTTGGAAATGGTTTAAAAAGTGGGACAATTTGGTCTGTTAAATTTTTTACGTAAGGTATTTTTTTGTAAATAACTGGTTGAGGATTATTTATCAACGCTCTATCACAGGAGTTAGTGTTGTAAATGAGTTTTTTTAAAATGTGTTTTGTTCTCGAAAACTAAAGCTAATACTCCAAAGGGATTAATGAGCAACATAATTTACAAAATAAATTGCATTGAATGTCAAGGTTGTTATATAGGTCAAAGTAAACAGTGGCTTAAGCAACGTGTCACTCAACATAAAAGTGACTGTAATATCAGAAAAAACTGTTGTGCCTTGGTAGAACACCATTTAAAGACGGGACATAAATTTGACTTTAACAATGTAAAAATCTTGGAACAAGTTGACAATTATAAAAAACGACTCTTCCTTGAGATGATACATATTATCAAAACTCCAGAATCTATTAATTATAAGACTGATACTAACCATTTGAGTAATATCTACTGTAACATTCTAAATAATAAATAACCTTTAAAATATTTTCAAAAAGTGTAAAAATTCAAACAAATTACTCAATTATCCACCTAATAATTAATCCATCTTAATTTTTATTTAATTTCGAAAAATATCAGCCTTATACTAACTCACTATGTACCATCACTTACATTTTATAGATCAATTTAATATACTCTAGTCTCTTTCTAAAATTTTTCTACTATTAATCATACCTTTCCACCTTAAAATTCCGTTAATATTTTCTTTGGTTTACTTTGACCTATTTATTATTAAAAAAAGAATTTTAAATATCAGACAATATTCTATGAATATAAAATTTATTGCAGTTACCATAACTCCGAAATAATAAATGTCAAAATCAAAATTAAGTCAATGTCCCTTACGATATGTTAAAAAAATCTAAATTAATACTCTTATAGTTGTAAGTAATTAAATATTTAGCTTTTGTTAATTTCTAATCTTAATAAATTTACAGTTTTCTCCTGAAGAAGTCACAAAAGTGTGACGAAATATTGAGAAATAACAAATAGACTTTTATTTCACATGACCGAATTGCTGAAACTTCAAACCACTATAACACAGTACGGTCGAAAATATTTGTACAAATATATATATATATATATATATATATATATATATATATATATATATATATATATATGTATAATATATTTTATAAGAAGAATCAATTTCTGTTCTATTTAGGTATTCAGTTTTTTCCAAATTACATTATAAAAAGTTGTTTGTGTTAATTAAAAATATATGTTTTTTTTTCTTTAAACTTACACATACTTAACATTAGTTTGAGAATCGGCAAAAAATCGTTGCTTCAACCTATATTTGTAATATTTATGTAGATATTAAGTCGTGATTTTGTTAACTTATTAACTATTTGTATTTATAAACAAATATACATGAAGATCACATTCACTGAACCAAAAAAGTACGTAAATATAATGAAAAAAACATTGATTCAAAAACGAGGAACATTAATTTTCGTCCAAAGATCAGTATCGTTGGTTCAATGTAAGTAGATACATTAACTAATGCTCAAAAACATTAACTTCTATGAATTAGTACGTTCATTCAATGTACTTTCTAGTTAAGAATTAATGTACCGATACATTGATTCAATGTACCGATCCATTGATTCAGTGTACCGATACATTGATTCAATGTACCGATACATTGATTCAATGTACCGATACATTGATTCTTAACTAGAAAGTACATTGAATGAACGTAATAATTCATAAAAATTAATGGTTTTGAGCATTAGTTAATGTATCTACTTACATTGGACCAATGACACTGATCTTTGGACGAAAATTAATGCTCCCCGTTTTTGAATCAATGTTTTTTTCTTTATATTTACGTACTTTTTGGTTCAGTGTACACCATAAAGACGATTTGTAACGTAAGCTGCACCAATTAAAAATATCTCCCAGATTATTAACTTTCCCAAATAGTCGAAATGCATGGTTATAACTACTAAGATGTAAATTAGAGCTGGAGAGTCAGTTAATAGAACAAGACTTGTTGGAATTTAAATATCTAGGCATTACACTATCTAGCTACGGAAAGCTCGAAACAGAATTTGAAGAGCAAGTGGATTGAGCAAACAGAGCGGTATTGACGGAATGAAACATAATATAGAGAAATAAACAATCAGAAAATAAATGAAAAGTAGAATTCACAAAACAGTCATCAGACCAATACTGGCTTAGGCGGTAGAAACACGAACTGATAAAGAGAGAAACAAAAGAATGTTAAAACCAACAGAAATGAAAACCGTTAGAAAAATCGATGGTCAGATACTATGGGACGGAGCTAAAAGTACAGATATATACCAAAAAGAGTCAAGGTGGAACATTAAGTAAGACTATGTAAGAAATAGAAGAGTAGGGTGGAACCATAAGTCAAATGACAATAAATAGGGTAGTAAAGACGGTGACAGAGGGTTCACGAATATGACGATCAGTGGGAATAACACAAAAACATGGCAGGGCCGCCGCTAAAGTGTTGGCCGCCCGTGTGCAACTTAATATTTGACGCCCCCCTTTTAACACTTCAGTCGTTTCAACATAGGTACTAGTATTTAAAGAAACGTGCAGGAGATACATCGTAACCGTAACGGGTATATGAAAAATAATTGCTCTGATCTCGACGTTACTTTTAGACCTGGATCCCGCGTACCAAAAAAAAAGTTGATTAATAACAAGCTGAAAATTTGTTAATAGCTTAACGGTGTCTAGTCGGACAAACTTTGATGTATGGGAACACTGGAACAGGAGAAGTTTTAATTGTGGAACAGGTTAAAAATTTGGAACGTCAGACTACAAAAACGTTCCATGTATTTTGTCGGACATAACTTCCAATTGATTTGTTACCATTTCATTAAACTCTTGTTTTTTGAATTTATTTTCGTTTAAAAAAAAATTATCATCAGTGGACTGCTTTTGGCCACCCCTATAATCGGCCGCCCGTGTGCGATGCACACTTTGCACACATGGTAGCGGCGGCCCTGAACAATGGAATGACAACTTGAGACACATTAAAAAACATAGTGATGTCTTACACAAAAAGAAGAAGACGAATAAGAAGAAGACCAAGAAGAAGAAGATAAAGAAGAAGAAGAAGAAGTAATAGGAGAGTAGCTACGGAGCTATATTAATTCAAGATTTTAATGTTTTAGTTAAATTAAAAAATAAAAACACTTCCTATCAGATAATAACTGAAACCTTTTTTTAAGTTTTCTACGTAATATACTTCTTCTAAAAAGCGACCTTTTTCCATCGTTCTTTGTTTATTCAACACGTCCAACTTTATGCAACTACAACATTTTTAAGATGAAAGAGAACCTCTATTTAAATAATAGTTTATGACCGGCAGTCTCGCCAAAACTTTCTAACTGTTCTCTTTTGTCACAGGTAAAAAAAATTTTGTACTTTATTGCAGACCCTTAAAAAAATCTTCAAAGCGGCCTAGACCATTTGCTGATTTTACTGTTATTGTTGCAATAAATCGCAAAATTTGTTCTGAATACGGTAGAAAATAGAAAGTTTGGAGAGAGTGAATGATTTTTTCAAAGGAATCTGACTTTATTGGGATGTTTTGTTAAAAAACATGATGCCTCATTTTGCGACGATTATTTGAAATGATTCTATGAAGATGTTATCTTGATTTACCTCTTTTATGCTCAAATAGTTTACAGACATTTTAAGGAACAGAAATACAAGCTGGTTAAAGAAGCTAAAATGGCAATAAAAATTTCATTCTATAGAGCGTAACTAGTATATTGTAAAAATTAAAAATTATAAACAACCGTATTTACAAAAAATCAGATCCTATTATTAGCGCAGTTACTGAAGGTTTTCACCTCCGATTTCGTTAAAGCTTTATCGATTTTCATGAAAATTGGTGAGTAGTTAGAGAATATCTCAAGGAGCAAAGGCGACATGATGCCAACTTGCGCTTTTACCCTGGGGGGTGGATGCCACCCCTTCCCGGGAGTGAAAATTATTTTGTTCAAAATAATACCACAAATCGATAGAGGGACAAATTATAAGGAAAATTTGTTATATAAAGTTATTAATATAAATCAATACTTTTTCAGTTATTAAAGATCAAAATTTAATTTTTTTTTTGTAAAAAAATGTAAGTTTTAAAGCTGTTTTTCACGTATAACTCAAAAACTATAAGCTTTTACAAAAAGGTTATTATTACCAAAATTGAAGATAATAAAAAGTTTAATACAATTCTTGAAGAACTAAACTAATAGTAATTCAAAGTGAGTTATGGGTAATTTATTGTATATTTTTTTCGACGAGTACTCAAATCTAAGTATTCAATCTGAAATAACGGGAAAACTAAGCATTTTATAAAATACACCTTCAACACTTGTCAAAGTACTTCGAAATACCTATCAACTCAGCTCCAAAAGAAGTTAATAGCATTAAAAGTACGCAAGTTATGCTGAAAATAAGAAAACCCTTTTGAATATTTTTAGGAAAAAGTGAAAAATAAAACATACGCTATTTCCACAAAAATTAAAATTTATAGTAATCCTTACTATAATTTCTTTATATTAGCATAAGTAACGATTTCAACATTTTTGACTGGTTTAGAATGTATATTTTTGAAAAAAAGGTGTAATTTAAAAAAATCAGAATCTTCAAAATTATCGTAAATTTCATTTTCTTTTGATAATAACTGCAAAAATACTCAATCAATATACGTAAAAATGATATGTAACCAAATTTTAGTTTTTTCTGTATTGAATGTTTTACCAGTTTTATAATTACTTTAGGGTAAAAAATAACCGAGATAGAAACGTTTAAAATTTAAATTTTGCTGCGAGAACCATGCAACCGGAGCTATTTAACCTGTAATTTTTAAAAAAAGTAAAGGGTTTTTAAGATTTAAATTCAACGCAGTTTAATAGCCCTTAGAATTAAGTTTCAAATAGTTTTCAGGTAAACCTGATATCATAAAAATTACCGGAGTTATTTAAAAAAACACAATAACATTTTTTGGAAAAATTTTTAAAAGAAAAATTTTGAAAATTTTTTGTAGCATAAATTTTAATGCAATCAACTTGTTCGGGAGCTCAGTTGATAGATATTTCTAACTACTTTGACAAATGTTTAATAAGTTTATGTTATAAAATGCATCATTTTCCCGTTATTTTAGCTTGAATACTTAGATTTGGGTACTCGCCGAAAAAAATGTACATTCAATTACCTATAACTCACTTTCAGTTAACACTAAAAGGTTTTTCTAGTAAGGAGTTTATTTCGTTTTTTATTGGCTTCAATTTTGGTAATAATACCTTTTTTGTTGAAACTTATAGTTTTTGAGTTATTGATCAAAAATCGATTAAAAACATGTACGTTTCTCACGAAAAATTAAAATTTTTGATCTTTAATAACTCAAAAAGTTTTGATTTATTTTAATAACTTTATATAACAAATTTTGCTTATAATCTGTCCCTCTATCGAAGTATTGGTTTTTGTTAAGAAAATAATTTTCATCCCCGAGAAGAGGTGGCATCCATCCCTAGGGTAAAAGCGCAAGTTGGCACCATGTCACATTTGTTCCTGGAGAAATCCTCTAACCACTCACCAATTTTCATAAAAATCGATGGAGGTTCAACGAAATCGGAGGTAATAGCTCATATCCACCTTCAGTGACTGCACTATATATATATAGCGTCATAAGTAACACAAAAGGCGAATTTTTCAATGAAGTGGGAACCAGGATGGTATTATTCGGTTTAAACTTACTAACGCAACGCTGTTTGAAAACTTTATAGATTATGAAATGGCCTTTGACAGAGTAAGGCATGATCAACTCATTTCATCATTCTTATTTCATCACAAAAATGTCTCAGAGTACAAAATGAAACTCGAATCCTATAAAATATCGGAACTATCCCAAACAAATAAACTAGATTCAATCATTTAGATCAAGATCAGGCTTTAAACTACCACCTAAATGTCAAAAATTTGTCAAACTGCTTATTTGAAGGTCTTCTTGTCATTTTAAAGAAAATTCTACCAAATTTTGTTCCCCGTACGATTTGAGTGCACAATTTTACGTTAAACACGGTTAAACGCAATTAGTCCAGAAAGCCACTGCGCATCCGCTAGGAAAAATATTCTAATTCGGATTTTTTGCACAATCTTACTCAAAAAGGACCCCTTTTAACAAATTTGCATGTTGCCAGGACCAAAAGTTGGTCAAAAATTTTTTACACGTTTTTTTTTTGTTTTTTTCCTAAGATTATTTTTTTTGCATGGAACAATTTTTTTTTAGGTTTTTTGGATCATTCCAAACGGAAAAGGTCTTTAGTGACTTTACTCTAAAAATGATAGTTTTTGACAAGCGATTAAAAATTAAAAAATTGCGAAATCGGCCATTTTTAACCCTCAAAAACAACTATGTGAAAAACTGAAAATTTGAATGTTGCCAAGGTAGGTAGATATTCTTTAAACATCGATTGATGAAATCCCGAAGAGTTTTTTGCAATAGAATATCAAAAACCCCTTTGTTTTTTAATTGCCAGTCAAGCGTGCGCGACACTATTTTCCACCGTTGCATGTGTGTATACAGTATGGTGCAAATGAAAGGAATAAATTCGTTATTTCGTAAACCGGTGTTAAGGAAAAATCCCAAAACAGGTCGGTTTTTATTTTTAAGTTATGATATTGTGGCATATATTAGTATACTAGTGACGTTATCCATCTGGGCGTGATGACGTAATCGATGATTTTTTAAATGTGAATACGGGTCGTGTGCTGGCTCATTTGAAAGATTCTTCAATTCTCTATTCAATAATATAAATATGTACATAATTATATATACAGGGTGTCCAAAAAATTTTTAATAAATTAAATCATATGGCAAATTGACAAAAAAAATTAAATTATTAGACACCCTGTATAAATAATTATGCAAATGTTTATATTACTGAATAGACAATTGAAGGACCTTTCAAATGAGCTAGCACACGACCCCTATTCTCATTTAAAAAAATCATCGATTGCGTCATCACGCCCAGATGAATGACGTCACTAGTATACCATATATGTCATAATATCATAACTTAAAAATAAAAATCGACCTGTTTCGGGATTTTTCCCTAAAGTCGCCGGTTTACGAAATAACCAATTTATTCCTTTCATTTGCACCATATTGTCGGTGGAAAATAGTGTCGCGCACGCTTGATTAGCTATTAAAAAACAAAGGAGTTTTGAATATTGTATTGCAAAAAACTCTTCGGGATTTCATCAATCGATGTTTAAAGAATATCTACCTACCTTGGCAACATTCAAATTTTCAGTTTTTGACATAGTTTTTGAATGTTAAAAATGGCCGATTTCGCAATTTTTCAATTTTTAATCGCTTATATGTCAAAAACTATCAACTTTAGAGAAAAGTCACTACAGACCTTTTCTGTTTGGAATGATCCAAAAAACCGAAAGAAATTTTGTTCCATGCAAAAAAAATAATTTTAGGAAAAAAACAAAAAAAAAAACGTTTAAAATATTTTTGACCAACTTTTGGTCCTGGCAACATGCAAATTTAATAAAAGGGGTCCCTTTTGAGTAAGATTGTGCAAAAAATCCGAATTAGAATATTTTTCCTAGCGGATGCGCAGTGGCTTTCTGGACTAAATATAAATATGGATGATTGTAATGCTAAAGTGGGAAAGTACCTCTGTAGAGAAACAAAGAGAAGTATAATCAAATATTGGTTTGACGAAGAGTGTCAAGCGATAGCAAAGGAAAAGAAGAAGACAGACAATTAATAATAATAGAGATTTTAAAAAAATAAGAATAATTCGAGGCAAACTTCAAGTTCTGTTTAGAAAGAAAAAGAAATATCATAATAAGTTGAAACTAAAAGACAGAAAAATGTTCTAAAACAAAGAGGTGAAGTCGTTCTATCAACAAATTAAAAACATGAAAAAAGCTTACCAAAGATACTGTATACTAAAATCCCAATAAAGATGCACTAGAAATAAACAAATCAAGAGATGTTGAATGTTACCATAGGAGTACTCCCGAATCATGATTTACAATGTATAAACTTTGTGAATCATGATTTGGGATGTACAATGTATTTAAATTGTAAATCATGATTCGGGAGTGCTCCTAGTAACATTCAACGTCTTTTACTTTGTTAATATTATCTCTATTGTGATTTTAGTATAGTTATAGTTATATAAAAGGCAAAGACGGACATTTAAGTAGTGATCCGGTAGAAATAATGACGGAGTGTAAACAACATTTCGAAGAGTTATTGAATGGTGAGGTAGACCGCGAAGCAGTGGTCAACTGGGCAGTTGGAGAAGATAATAAGACGGAATGGGACGTTTCGATGCCGCCGGTTCATAGCCGGCCGTTTCGATGCCGCCGGTTCATCGCCAGTCCATTTAATCGCCGTCATATCTCGCATTTCCTAGAATTCCTAATTAATACTAAAAATAACTAATAATTGTAACTGTCGAAAATTCGGAAATACATCAGATAGCGATTAATTGACTGGCGATGAATCGGCCGGCATCGGCATCGAACTGGCGGCATCGAAACGGCGGCGATGAAACGTCCTAGACCCATAATAAGAGTAGAAAGGCAGCCTACAGAAGAGGAGGTGGCGACAGCAATACAAGCACTGAAAAATAACAGAAGTTCCGGGAAAAATTAAATACGTATAGAAATGATCAAGTGCGGTGATGATTGCAGAGACAGCAAATACAGGGTCCCCAGAAACTCTCCTAACAAACGAAGACAGGAGATTCCTTAGATAATTTTGAGACATTTTAACCCAATTCACCTAGTCCGAAAATGCTTCCTAAAGGAGCTACAGCTCTTCAAAGATGGAGTATTCTATTGTCTTTAAAGATGGAGTATGGAATTGCTAGTTCCTGTCAGAGGCGTCCGTTTTATTTCATGACGGTTATTTTATTACATAACTTTTTGTCTTTAACTTTTAATTATTTTTGACACTGGATTATTAAATTGTGAGATATTATAGTATAAAAGGTACTTTTGCTTTATGTCTGTAGGAGACAACGTTTTCTAGAAAAATCCATTTGAAAAATTTTCGTTTTTTGAATTTGAAAAAAATTTTCAAAAATTAAAATTTAGAAAAACAAAAACTGGTGTGGTTATTTATGTTCCAGTGAGAAATCGATTTCCTTTATTTATATTTTATTTCGTTATTTGTCTTCAACTTTAAAGCATTTTTGACTCTTAATTATTAAATTATGAGGTGTTCTAGTACTAAAAGTTACTCTTGCTTTAGTCAGTAAAGTAAAATAATTACACCGTTTTTTTAAATTATTTCAAATTCAAAAAAACGAAAACATTTTAAATTGATTTTTCTAGAAATCGGTGCATCGTACCGACTTAAAGCAGGATTACCTTTTAAAAATGCTTAAACGTCAAAGACAGAGACGTGTGCAATAAAATAAGCGTACCCTAATATAGGTTTGTTCGTAGAACGATCAGCAACCGTTGCCAACCGTCAGACGCAAGCGCGTTCGTAGTCTACGAACTCAAACTGTTAACTGCGCAGCGCTAACTGTTAACTGCGCATGCGTCTGATGGTTGGCAACGGTTGCTGATCGATTGGATCGTACTACGAACAAACCTATAATAAACCTAGTAATACCCAAAACGGACGCCTATAACCGGTACCAGAAATTCGCAATTGATGGAATCGATTTATCTCTCGAAGATAAATATAGGCGTACCAGTTTTCGTAATTAGAAGCGTTCTGTAGATATTAAAAAAAAAACTAATTACAAGGCGCCATCTTCTAAGAGCTCTAGCTACCTTACGAAGCATTTTCGGGCTATTCGGTGAATTGGGTTCAATTGTCTTAAAATTATCTGAGGAATCTCCGGTCTTCGTTTGTTAGAAGAGTTTCTGGACACAATATATACAGAGTGAGTCTGTAATTTGGAATAAATTCAATATCTCAAATACTAATTGTTTTTTTGAAAATTACTCAGACCCGTCGATTAGTATTTCAAATTTTACTTTTTGACATACAATAATAATTTATACAGTTTGTCCCGATTTAGAGATATGACGTCATCGTTGATTTTCTTAAATGGCAACACTGTCATATTGATAGCTGTCTTGATAGGGCGTGTAAAGTTATACATAACTGCAAAATATCAAATTTTTATTCCCTACCATTTACAAGATAATAAAAAATAACAAGGTTATGTCTGTGATTTGGAATAAATTCAATAATTCGAATACTAATTGTTTTTTTGAAAAATGCTTAGACCCGTCGATTAGTATTTCAAATTGTCATTTTTGACATACAGTAATAATGTATACAGGATGTTCCAATTTAGAGATATGACGTCATCGTTGATTTTCTTAAATAACAACACTGTCATTTTGATAGCTATCTTGATAGTGTGAAAAGTTATACATAACTGCAAAATTTCAAATTTTTATTCCCTACCATTTAAAAGATAATAAAACATACAAAGTTATGAAACACAAGTAATCAAATATTAATTGAATTTAATTATTTCAATTAAGCAAATGCTCATAATGTTTCCCATTGACTATTTGAAAATAATTGACGGCAACATTATGAGCATTTGCTAAATTGAAATAATTAAATTCAATTATTATTTTTTGATTACTTGTTTTTCATAACTTTGTTATTTTTTATTATCTTATAAGCGGTAGGGAATAAAAATTTCACATTTTTACACACCCTATCAAAATAGCTATCAAAATGACAGTGTTGCTATTTAAGAAAATCAACAATGACGTCATATCTCTAAATTGGGACACCCTGTATACATTATGGGATGTATTGGGATGTATGGGATGTATTATAGGGGTAGTACCTTTCTATCGGAACGGCCACATCGAGCGTCATGGACGGGAGATGGTTCTTGATAACTGGTCCCAATAAGACATCCAACTCTCATTAAAATTTATGGCTCCTCGTGCCACATCCCGGGCAACTGCATTGGCCTGCAGGCTAAACTAAGTAAGGGTAACCAGATAATATGGTGAAATCTACCGAATGATTGCCGGTATAAGCAATCCCACCACTTACTGGCCAACGGCTTCAGGCGGATGAGCTAGTATGTGGAAGGGCACTCTTTTGCCCTGAGATCTAGAAATCGGTCTCAAAGGCGGATGAACCAAGGATGGTCAACGGTGGAAGGATGCAGAAGGCAACGGGGAACCACTGCATTAAAGACTCATAGAGTACCCCTAGTTAAGTCATTACGGTGTACACCAAAAATAGTGGAAACTCTACTGATCATGGGAATCGGATACCAAGATCCGGTAGAGAGAGAAAAGCACAAGACTACAAGGCTCACTCGGTCGTAAACCTGCAAAATCCTTGTACAAAAATGCAGAAACCAACAACTTTAAGAGTTGCAACGTGGAATGTAAGAAGTTTGTTCTCTGCAGGAAAACTGAATAATGTTGAACAAGAAATGAATAGACTAAACATCGATGTTTTAGGAATCAGCGATACACAATGGCCAGGATCTGGGAAATGTTCAACACGAAATGATGGCGTATTTTATTACTCCGGAATCGACAACGACACCCATCGGTACGGAGTTGGAATCATCATTTCAAAGAAATGGAAAAATTATCTGATTACCTGTACTCCTTACTCAGAACGCTTAATATTAATACAAATTAAAGAAAGACATAACTTAATAAATCTTTTTCAAGTCTATGCACTAACAGCAGATAAAGATGACGATGAAATAGAATAGACTTAGAAGAAATGCTGAAAACAATAAAAAAGCAACACATTAACATAATAATGGGCGATCTTAATGCCAAGGTCGGTCAAGATAAGGTAGGAGAACACGTAGGAAACTATGGACTTGGAAACAGAAACGACAGAGGAGATCGATTGATTCAATTTTGCCAGAGCGAAGACTTCGTAATAACAAACACCCTTTTCAAATCACCTCCTCGGCGATTATATACATGGACATTTCCACAACATACCAAAGAAAAAATAGTGAGAAATCAAATAGACTACATTCTAATAGCAAGGAGGTATCGTAATGATGTTAAATGCGTACTAAGACGTACCCAGGAGCTGATAAAGGCTCAGATCATAACCCGTTAGCTACTGTGATAGAGGCGAGACCAAAAAAGATTAGGAGACCACACAGAAAGACACTAGATTTAGATAAACTTAGAAACAAAAATATACGACAAGAAACAGGAGAAGAAATAAATGAATACCTCAGTTCAGTGCAATAACAAATTAACGATACAGATAACGTTAACCAAAAATTAAAGTACATAAATACAGCTATACAAACAGCAGGAAAGAAACATCTGACAAAAACGACAACAAAGAACAAGGGGTGGATGACACAGGACATACTAGACTTGATGGAACAAAGAAGAAAGATGAAGAATTACCTAGACAAATACAAAGAAATAAACAAACACATAAAAGAGAGAATAAAAGAAGCCAAAGAGGCGTGGATTAAAGAACAGTGTGAAGAAATGGAAACCTATGAGAAAAAGTACGATGTGTTCAATATGCACAAACAAGTAAAAGAGATAACAGGAAGCATAAAGAAATGCCAAATAGGTAAACTTAAAGACAAAGATGGAAATCCTATTGTAGATCTAGAGAATAAAATAAAAAAATGGACAGAATACCTGAATGAATTATTTGAAGACGATAGAAACAACTTAACTCAGATAATCAATGCAACCGGGCCAGACATATTGAAAGAAGAAGTAGAATACGCAATAAGAAACGCTAAAAATGGAAAAGCAAACGGACCTGATGAAATCCCTACAGAACTGCTGAAGCTTTTGAATGATAAATCCGTAACCATAATATTGCATATATTCAATTCAATATACAGTACTGTATCTCCTTGATGAGTCACCTGCTTAAAATATTTCTTAGAGTCATCCACAACCGAATCTATCAAAAACTAGACATCGATATTAACGATACACAGATGGAATTCAGAAAAGCATTAAATACAAGGGGTGCTCTCTTTGCCTTGAACGTTCTAACACAGAGATGCCTAGATGTTAACCAAGAGGTACACGCCTGCTTTATAGACTTTGAAAAGGCCTTTGACAAAGTACGCCACAGTAAACTCAAAGAAATCCTGGAGAGTAAGAACATTGACACCAGAGACGTACAAATAATATTAAATCTGTACTGGAATCAGCGAGCTAATATAAAAATAGAAGACCAAACATCGGACGAAATAGAAATACGTAGAGGGGTACGACAGGGTTGTATATTGTCACCGCTCTTGTTTAATATCTACAGCGAACAAATATGCCAAGAAGCTCTCTCATATGCAAACGAAGGGATAATAGTCAATGGAGAAGTTATCAATAACATTCGATATGCTGACGATAATGTGATAATGACAAGAACAGCGGAAGATCTACAACATCTAGTTGAAAGTATGAATGAGATATGTAATAACTACGGCATAAGGATGAACGTCAAAAAAACCAAATATATGACATTCAGTAAGAATCCAATAAATGACACTAGTATCACAATAAACGGTACCCAACTTGAAAAAGTAAACTAAAAAAAATACTTGGGAACCCTTATCAATGAAACAGGTGACCAAAATCACGAGATAAAAAGACGTATTGAAATTGCCAGGTCTATTTTTATAAACAAAATTATTTTGTAATCGTGATATTAGTATTCATCTACGAACTAGAATGTTAAAATGCTATTTATTCAGTACTTTGCTCTACGGTGTTGAGTCATGAACTCTTAAACAGAGGAATATTAAAAATCTTGAAAGCTTTGAGATGTGGTGCTACCGCCGTATACTAAGAATAAGTTGGGTGGATAAAATTACAAATGAAGAAGTAATACGCAGAATAAATAACGAGCCAGAAGTTCTACTGAATATAAAAAAGAGAAAACTTGAATACTTAGGCCACCTGATGAGGGGACAAAAGTACACATTCCTACAAAATATAATGCAAGGAAAAATCCAAAGACGAAGAAATCCAGGCCGTAGAAGAATGTCCTGGATGAGAAATTTGAGAGAGTGGTTTGGCTGTACCACTAACGGATTGTTCAAAACAGCAGTAAATAAAATTAGAATCGCCCTAATGATATCCAATCTCCGACAGGAGAGCCACTCAAAGAAGAAGAAGTATACATTATTATTGTATGTCAAAAAGGACAATTTGAAATACTAATCGACGGGTCTGAGAATTTTTCAAAAAAACGATTAGTATTTGAGATATTGAATTTATTCCAAATTACAGACTCACTCTGTATATCAAATATCAACTAATATTACAAGTATGGGAAAATAAAATAATGCCAACTGATTGGTATGAAACGAAGCCTGTAAGTAAGTGTCCGCATAAAAAAGGAGACGAACTGAAGTGTGACAAATATAGGTATAGCCTTAGTAAAAGTAGATGCAAAATTTTGAGCAAGCATATTGAGAAATCGACTAAATTGCATCACGAAAAGAATCCTACAAGAGTATCAAGTCGGCTTTAGAAAAGATAGAAGACAAGTAGGAGGGAAGAACCAACAACGAATTAATGACTTCGTACAAAGAACCTACCACCAACAGATTCATCAAGTCGTAAAGGATAAGATGGTTGGGACATGTATCAAGAACAGAATACGTAAACTAGTTATGACCAGGAAACTAATCGGTCTGTTGTGCGCAGGGCCCCCGCAAGGCTGAGCGGCGCCCGCGTGCTGGATATATTTTGGCGCCCTTTAAATCTACCTATATCCAATTATGAAATAAATCTATAATTTTTTATTCTTTACTCCTTTTACAACAGAAATTGCAAGAATTCAATTTTTTTTGTAACTAATTTACTGATAATGGCAAAAAAACAAATAAAACTTTAATATGTATATTAGTTAAGGGCGTAGGCGTAAAATTTCGGGTCAATGTGTTTTAAATGCATTCATTTTTTTCGAATCCTGAGAAAACTAATATGTAAGAAATTTTGAAAAATTTTAACGCAGAATGATAGATTATATTATTACCGAGGGCCGAAGTCCCTTAGAATGACCAAAAAGTTCTTTTGAATGGGATATTTGAAATTAAAAATTACGCTAAATTTTCTTTTTTTTTTGACCCCTGTAATTTATTAAAATAAACATTATAGAAGTTTTCAAGGACTTTCGGCCCTCAGTAAAAATGCAATCTTTCATTCTGCGTATAAATTTTTCAAAAATTCTTACATACATATTAGCTTTCTCAGGATTCGAAAAGAATGAATGCATTTAAAACACATTGGCGCCAAATTTTGCGCCTACGCCTTTAAATCTAGAAATCGATATCTTAAAATTGAATTAAATGGGCGTTTTTCTAAATTTGACGGCAGCAAATTCGTTTATATCTTTTAAATCGATTCTATTGACGAGCTCTTGCTCGATGGTTAATATTACCAAACCTCATGTACCATGGTACAGCTCCAACAATGTTTAATTAAATTTAATTTTGAAAATGATCGCTCGCCAGAAGCAACAGACACCGGTAAAGTGAGGATGATTCTTCGTGAAACAGTGATATTTGGTAAAGATGAAGTTAGATTATTTTCAAATATATATTGAAGAATATAAGTGGATCTGATGAGTTGGGTAATTGAAGTACCTAATTATAAAGCTTTTATCTCGCTAAATAAATCAGTTGCATCAATCTTTACTTTTGCCTCCGTCTTTACTGGATCAGTTATTTTTTGTTGAAAAGCAAGACAATGTTTTAAAATATCATGGTCACTTAATGTAAAAATATCACTGAAAAAACCAAAAACATTATCATAATAAGACATCGTATCAAATCTACTATTCAATGAATTTGATCAATTATTCTAAAAAAAAATAATATATTAAACGCGGTTTTTGGATCTTGAAATGTTTTGTTTCTATGTTCATAATCGAAAAATTTTAGTTTATATTTTCGTTTCACGATATTTAACGAAGGAATACCTTGTTAATCAGCTGCCAATTTTCCCACTTGGGCAATTATTTCCTCAACAACATTTTCACATCTGTATTTTTTTGGCCATTGGCATGATAAAGTTGATTTCACATTCAGATTATAGTGTAATGTGTAGTGTGTGTGTTAAGTAAATGTCTTGTTATATAGTAAAGTCTTCATTGTCTTTACAAAGAGACGCTAATTGTATCCAAACGTCTCCCTTCACCGATCCCACAAGGATAGAAATTATTTCTATTAACTGATTTTTAATAAAGAAAAATTTGATAATCAGCTGGGATTCATAACTCACAACCCTTTGATCCAAAGGTCGGCTCTCTTACCATTGAGCCACACAGGGCCGGCGACAACGGGCCTGCAAGTGATGCTGAACTGCAGGCGGGCGCCCCTATTTGGTGGGCGTCAAAATGAGCTTTTCGCTGCTTGTATTATACAAAATACATACTAATTTTAAAAACCTAAGGGGAATTATGCTAGTTTTGCAGGCGGGCACCTTATACCTTAGCGCCGGGGACCACAGAAGGGGGAGACTGTAATTTTTAAAATGATCAACTAGATTCTTTAAATAGTTTTGACATACTTTAATGTCAATTATTGTATCATTTTGCTTATAATATTTATCTGGAATAAACATGATACCAAATAATCATTATGATCTCTATAAATAAATCTAAATGATTGGACATTTAATAGTAAAGCACTTGCTTTATGTCTACTTGCTATCAGAATTTCAAAAACGGTAGTTTATAAATAAATATAATGGTACATATTATTTTTATATTACTATCTATACCTTTTTATAGCATGCATTATTTATCAAATTGGGTGTTTCTATTAAATTATTAAAAAATCTATTTAACCCAAAACCCAAGCTTCCACCGTTAAAATTTATTTTTCAAAATTTGAATTCCTCGTCTCAAAAAAAACCCTAATGCCAAATTTTTATGAAATTATTTTATTTTCAAAAATCCACGAAAGTTTCAAATCTGGACAGAATATTACAACACAACAACTTTTGATATCTAAACAAATTTACGATTTACGGATAAGTACTGTAAAATAGGTATTCCCATATTATATAGTTTTAAAAAAATACAATAATATATAGTAGTAAATTATTAACACCAAATATAAAATAAGATCTTAATTATTTTTTCATTTATAAACAATTTTTTTTGTTTTTGAAATTTCTCGAAATGTTCGTTAAAAATGTAAAATTAAAATTGTATAAAAAATGAATATCTCGTTAAAATAAATATTTCTTATTTGCCAAACCTTCGGTTTGGCGTATTTCGTTTTCGGGCTGCGCCCGCGTGCGTCGCACGCGTTGCACGCCCGGTTACGGGGGCCCTGGTTGTGCGTATCAGCAAAATAGAAATATTGTACAAATATCAACGTTTGCACACTTACTATTTATAGGCCAGGGTAATAAGACAAAAATATACCCTGTTCGTGACACTTCAGCAGCCAGGTTACTGAAGCGCTTTTTCGACAGGTAATACCTATAGGAACAAATTATAACTATTTCGTGCGTAGGATCTGACGGCCATTTTTATTAATAAACAATTAACTGTCAAAAAATGGCATTTTCCCCTTTTTTTTCAAATCAACGGAAAACAGTAAAACATATGATTTTTTTATTACAAATATCTTCGAGATTATGGAAAAAGCTTTAAAATGACGTATTACAAAGTTTGATACACTCATTTATTGTTAATATAATTGCGAAAAAAGGTCGGAATTGCAAAAAAAAATATTTACTCAATAACTGTTGTAAAAAATTAGTGTACAGCTTTGAAATTTTTGTGAAATGAGGGTTCTTTGGTGCTTAATATGTGATAAAAATTTCAAAGCAATTACTTCAATTGTTTAAATTTTATTCAAATTGTTTATCCCGGAGAACATTTTTTTGCAATAACATAAGTCAGAAAAAAATGACCTTAGAACCATTCCACAGGTGTCAAATGAAAGAGCTTGAGCTACATTTTCAAAATGGTTTAAAAAAGTGTATATTTTAAATATGCATTTAAATGGTTTAATGGTTTAAAAATGCATTTATTAGTAATAAATAATTATGCAAAAGTATCGTCAATTTTTCTTTATAAACTTTTTGAATAACTTTTTCCAAAAAAATTAACTTTTTTACCCTGTTTTAAGTCCACAACTACCAAGTAATGTTATCTATATCATAATTGATAAAAAATTGTAATAAATAGGTATAATTTCTTATATAACAAAATAAAAAGTTTATAAGGAATGATTTACGATACTTTTACATAATTATTTATTACTAATAAATGAATTTTTTATTCACTTTTTTTAAACCAAGTTGAAAATATAGCTCATGCTCTTTCATTTGACACCTGTCGAATGGTTCTAACGTTATTTTCTTCTGACTTATGTTATTGCAAAAAAATGCTCTCTGGGATAAATAATTTGAATAAAATTTAAACAATTGAATGAATCGCTTTGAAATTTTTATCACATATTAAGCACCAAAGAACCCTTATTTGCCAAAAATTTCAAAGATGTGCACTAATTTTTACAACAGTTATTGCAAAAATATTTTTTTTGCCATTCCGACCTTTTTTCGCAATTATATTAACAATAAATGAGTATATCAAACTTTGTAAAACGTCATTTTAAAGCTTTTTCCATAATCTCGAAGATATTTGTACTAAAAAAACCATAAGTTTCCCTGTTTTCCATTGATTTGAAAAAAAAAGTGAAAAATGCCATTTTTTGACACTTAATTGTTTATAAATAAAAATGGCCGCCAGATCCTACGCAGGAAATAGTTACAATTTGCTCTTATAGGTATTAGCTGTCGAAAAAACGCTTCATTCAGTACCCTGGCTGTTCAAGTGCCATGGAAAAAACCTTATTACCCTGGACTATTAAAAAAAAAAACTAAAAAACTTGTTAAATTCGACCATTTTCTAATAATTTGATCTAGACTCTATTAGACTACATTTTTATTCATTGTGAAACTGGTATATTCTTCTGGGATGAAAATGTAATTTTAGTTTCTCAAAATAGTGACTAAACATATTCATTTAATTCCAGAATACCTACATGCACTTCAGAATATAACAGACAATAGTTTCAAAATTATGTGAACAGTATTTTTTCTAAAAATGATATTAATAATATTTATCAAACTTACCGAATAAAAATATTTCACCAGACCACCTGCCATCAAACTTTCTTGAGTAGTTCGATATTCCATAATCTACTTATTCAGTAGATAAACTAATTAAATATAATTTTTCCTATAAAATATTTCCTGTCAAAACTTAAAACAAGGTGTCCAAGGTAAAGACGTAATATCTTTCTTAGGCCAGCCATAAAAATACTCGGGTATTGTTGAAATTCTTATTTTATTTCGATCCTTTTTAAACAAAAAGTCGCAAAAACACGCTGTTTTTGGTTTTTTGTGACTACTTTTATATCAGTAGTTTGCAATAGAAAACAACAACTGTTTTATATACCAGTTGGATGTTACATTAACTGAATATATGGAAGTAAATATACAGGTTGTCCTTATAAAGCGAAGAATAAAAACACATGAATTAATTTAAATTTTTGTGAATGTAAATTGAAAATGGTTATTCATTTTTTATTTAAATTTTTTAATGTATCTGACATTTTTATTTAAAAAATTGATATTGTCTGTGCGCTTTGTATGCAGCGCCGGATAAAGGGGCGGGCGAGCCGGGCGGCCGCCCGAGGCGCCGAATTTTGGGGGGCGCCAAATTTTGAGGGACGCCAATATAAAAATAAAATATTTTTTACATTCATTATTTTTTTATAACTTTGGGTATTATTCATAAGGCATAATTGAATAAGTATTTTAATAATAATAAAAGATAAGTAATAATTAATCAAACTATTGCTACCCATATTCAGGTAAATTCTAAAATTCTAATTCTAAAAATTCTCTAATCAATGAAATGCAGCCTAAGAATGTTTATCACATTTTTATCACCCATTTAATATTAATGCAGACTAAAATGTTTTTTACGATCTAAAAAGTTTGTTCAGTTTTTAAAAGGACATTTTAGTCACGTAGCTCTCACTTATGGTAACAATATACAAACATACTAGTCCTGTCGCCAGGGGGGGTACAACGGCCTCCTTAATTCAGATGGACTTACCCAAGTTTTTTTTATATATTTTGACCCGCAGAATACGAATTTTTTGGGTAACAGTTGATCCGGATGTCGATAAGATTGTTATAGACAAAGAACTTGAGGAATTACATAACAGCGATTTCTCGCAAAACAAAACATCTTTTTGTATTTTTTGGGTCATTTTAAGCAAAAAATATTCCTACAAGTTTTTTCGTAGAATGCATAGTTTTCGAGATAACCGTGGTTGAACTTTCAAAAAATCGAAAAATTGTAATTTTTGAACCCTAATAACTTTTGATTAAAAAATAAAGTAGCAATTCTGCTTACCGCATTTGAAAGTTTAAGTCAAATTATATCGGTTTTGATTATTTGCAGTGGCGTCGGGCCGGGGGGGCACGTGCCCCCCCAACATTATGCAAAAAAAGAAAAAAATAATATAAATTATTTTTAAATTACGTATATGTATACACTAAAAGTTACGAATGAATAACTAATATAGATCCCCCGTTAGTCTATTTTTCTGTATGCATCTAATTTGATTCTGTGTGTGTAAAGTATGCGCGTGTTACAACTAAATTTACAAGTGCCGGTGAGCCGACTCTGGCCGGTTGCGCCCGAGCTGGAGCAGCCGATCGAAGGCACCCGAGCCCAGCCGACGCCTGGCGGAGGGATATCATACCAGCTCAGTGCGCGTTAGGGCTTCCAATCCCGCAATACCGAGATCTCGGTATTGCGGGATCCCGCGTCATTTTCCAATCCCGCGTGATGCGGGATTACAGGCGCGGGATCCGCGGGATTTGCGGGACTGAAAAAAGCGTACATTACTGCTGTAGCTACGCTCAAAATTATCAAAAAACTGGAAAAAAATCATTCAAGGAATTTTTTTGTTTTATGGCATAGACTTGGATGTCAATGTCAATTAGCCAGTCACAACTTTTATTTTTTCTATTTATATATAAAGAAGGCAATATCATTCAAGGTTAGCTTCAGAATAAGCTTTGTCTTTGCACCGTATTTTACAACGACGTAGAAATGTGACTGCAGTCTGCACTACTGATTTATCTCCAAAAGCCTCGTAGTTACCAAGCGTCGCGTGACGATAAAACTTTTCATCTCCCACCGAAAAGTTTACTTCAAAAAGAAATTAATGATTTTGTAACTGGAATGAACTTCAGCCTTTTAAATTCATCTGAGAGCACTGATGACGAAGAGGCTTATCAAGTAAGAAACACTTAAGAAACAATGTAGAGGTTCCATCATCGGGTTCCGATCTTGATATTACATTGCAACAGGAGTTAGAGTTAACTACATATATCGTGAGCATGTAATGTATTTACCCGTCGCGCGTCGCGATCTCGAGCTTATACACTTTAGAGTCTCGAGTCCATTAAATAGAAATGACTATAAATCTGGGGAGTCAATGGGAAAATATCTAACATTTACTTATAAAGCCTTAAAAGGAATACCGTCAACGTATGGAAGCCGAAAGGGCATTTTTTGCTGCTGGCTATATTGTGTCTAAAATACGCAGGAGTTAGGCAGATGACAGTTTAGATTTAGATGTTGGCTAGTATGAATAAAAGTGAGAATGTAGTTTATACTCCAAATTTTGGAGTAAATACTCCACGCGGTAGTATCTATTCTTCTGTACGGTGAGTAGAAACTCATCACATCAACATATTTTTATTCATATGAAATGTAGTATTAACTTATACTTTATGCTCATACTCATGAGAACTTACTCAGAGTTAATATTCCGTTTTTATTCATACCATCCAATATGTTGTGTATATGTACTTTACCAACATTTTCAATTATTGAAAGCTTTAGCTAAATAATAGTAACTGATAGCTAAGTAATATAGCAACTAAATTAGTAAACTATATTAATTTTCAGTTGAAAATGGGTTTTTTGGTTGATTTTTAAAATGTTGTTGGTGTATTTTTTGAAGAAGATAAATTTTTGTTTTTTCAGTATTTGTTACTGTTTTTTTTTGTGAAGAAAAAACAGTTTTGATCTCATACTAATAGTAATAGTAATAGTACTTAAATAAATGTGGAGTTAGTTGATTAATTTATTGTTCTACTTGCCTTATATAAATATGACTATTTTCAATATGCGGGATCCCGCAAATACCGAGATCCCGCGGGATTGAAAATTCGTAGTCCCGCAAATACCGAGATTGAACTTAGGCTGCGGGATTGGAAGCCCTAGTGCGCGTGTGTTGTGTTGTGTAGGTGGTCGTCACGTTTTATTCGTTCAATAAGCTTATTGTTACTAGCTGAGCTGCTATTGTTTGTGTAATTTTTGCGGATGTTCGTTTGTTATCATGTCTAAGAAACAGTCCTCTGTACTAACATTCTTTAAAAAACTTGGAAATTCAAGTGAAAGTGTAAATGAAGATAGACATTTAGCGGGAAGTAGCACTGGAGGTAGCGTTGGTGATGAATCGCCATCTTGTTTACGCCCAGATCGTGATGCTACATTCCAAGGCGAAAGTAGAGATCCTTCATTGGGAGTACAAAGTGCAGATATTGCAAAAGGAGCATTTCAGCCTGTTGATTGTTTTAAGGTAAGCAAGATTCAATCCAAATCGAGGCAGTTCACAGAATCCTGGTACAGTGAATTTAATTGGGTCGAATATAGCCCCATTACAGACGCTGCATTTTGTTGCCCATGCCGACTATTTTGTCAACATAAGTCTGGTCGCGGGGAGGAGTCATTCACTAAACTGGGCATGAACAATTGGAAGAAAGCTTTGGAAAAATTCAGGAAACATGAGAAGAGTGAAATGCATCAAAAATCTAAACAGTTTCTCAATGAGTATAGAAAAGCAGGAAGCACGGTAGCAGATTCGTTGTCCTCGGCACATACTAAAATGGTTGAGATGAATAGGAGGTATTTAAAATTCATAATTGAAAACATCCTATTCCTTGGAAAACAGAATCTTGCCTTAAGAGGACATGATGAGAGTACTGCTTCATTTAACAGGGGGAACTTTATAGAACTGCTAGAACTGAGATCTACTGAAATGGAGGAAGGAATCCAAACATTAATGAAATCCCCAGTCCATTCATACAAAAGTGCCCAGGTACAAAATGAGATAATAGATTGCATAAAAAGTGAAATGCTTCAACAAATTGTCCAAGAGGTGAGTGAGGCTTTGGCCTACTCAATTATTTGTGATGAAACTACGGATATTTCAACCCGTGAACAGCTTAGCATTTGCATTCGATACATTACTAAAATAGATGGACACATTAAAATCAATGAAAGGTTTTTGGGCTTCGTTGATGTGTCAGACACTACTGGTGAAAATTTACATCACACTATTAAACAGTATCTGCAGCAGTTGGGTATAAGCTTAAATAAAATGCACGGCCAGGCATATGATGGAGCTAGTAACATGAGCGGCAAATTCAAAGGTGTTGCCTCAAGGTTCCAAGAAGAAGAGCCTAAAGCTTTGTACACACACTGCCATGCCCACTTGCTTGATCTGGCTGTTCAGAGATTTTGTGAAGAAATAAGACAGCTTCGGAATTGCTTATCCATAGTAAATAACCTGTATAACTTAATTAATGCATCAGCTAACAGGTTTTCAATATTTGAATCAATATGTAAGCAAAGCGGAGAAACAAAAATGAAAAGACTGGTGAGCTTGTCTCGAACTAGATGGACAGTTCGACACAAAGCAATCCATGTAATTCTAGAGCAGCTCCCTGAAGTGTACGAAACTTTGGAAGTTATTGCAAACGATGTATCAAATCGTAAAATTGCAGCCGAAGCTGATGGTCTAGCCAAACAAATCAGCACATTTGAATTTGTATTCAGTTTAAAACTATTGCACAGCGTTTTGAGTCAGACTGATATACTCTCCAAAGAACTGCAGAGTGAATCTCTTGACATTTCTAAGGTTTTTGCAAAAGTTGAATCAGTCATTGACTGTTTAAAACTGGACAGAAATGATGATGGCTTTATTCAGATGTGGAATGAGTCAGAAGAACAGTGTAACAAATATGGTATGAAAGGTTTGTCAGTTGAAAGGCCTTCACTACCACGCAAACGGAAGATTCCGAAAAAACTTGAAGCTAGTAGTAGCTCTTCAGATGCTGCATTTCATCAATCACCTGAACAGATGTTCAAGACTGACATTTACTTTGCTGCTTTAGACACAGTAATTATAAACTTGCAATCTCGTTTTTCCAAGAACGATTATGATAAAATCAACTGCATTGCCCAGTTACTATTTAATTGGACCGAAATTGACAACAACGCTGTTATGGCAATCCAAAAGTTTTATAACTTGTCTTTAAGTTTCTCTGCACATCTTAAGTTTTTTCACTGTTATGCAAAGAACAATTTTGTCAAAACAGACAAAGCAACCACAAGAGTAACGTTCCAAGAGTTGGCTGATTTTTTTATTGAGAATGATCTTCAAGCCAGTGCACCAGATGTTTGGCAGCTACTAGAAATATCACTTTCGTGGCCTATCACAACAGCAAGCGCAGAAAGATCGTTTTCTACACTACGAAGGCTAAAGACATTTCTTCGAAGCACCATGACAGAAGACCGCTTAAGTGGGCTTGCCCTGATGTCTATTGAGCAAGAATTGACGTCTGAATACATGAAAGATAAAAAACTAGATCTGTTAGTTGACAGATTTTCAAATCTAGCCGATAGGAGGCTAATGCTTCATTAGAACTAACGAAAATTGGTTCGTTGAAAACCATTACTGTAGTTCTGTTCACCTTAAAACTTTGTCTTGTACACAAATTTGTTTTTGTGTTATAAATGTCCATGCAGTTATGTCTAGAATAGAATAAACTTGTATATTTTGAAACTGAGTCTTTTTACAATCCATCAATATAGTAAAAATTGATTAAAACCAATGTTTAACAAAAATACACATATACTTTACTTTAGTTCTTAAGTGGTAGTTTTCAAAAAAGTTTCCACGGGACCACCACTCCCCCCCCCCCCGTAGACCCCGTGCCCCCCCAAATTATTAGGTCACGCTACGCCTATGATTATTTGCATTGCTAAAAATTTATTATTTTATTGTTAAACAAAGCTATAAACACCTAGTATGTGAGTGATGTTTTCTATGATTTCTCATTTAAAATCGAACGAGTAGGTAGAGTAGCTACAAGTGCAAGCGAGGTAATTTCTACGTAGCATGCGTTAAAATGTATGTATTAGGCACGGGAAACACTATGTGTTTATAGATTAGTGTAACAATAAAAAAATTAATTTTTAGCAATGCAGATAATCAAAACCGATATAATTTGACTTATACTTTCAAATGCGGTAAGCAGAATTGCAACTTTATTTTTTAATCAAAAGTTATTCGGGTTCATAAATTGCAATTTTTCGATTTTTTGAAAGTTCAACCGCGGTTATCTCGAAAACTATGCATTCTACGAAAAAACTTGTAGGAATATTTTTTGCTTAAAATGACCGAAAAAATACAAAAAGATGTTTTGTTTTGCGAGAAATCGCTGTTATGTAATTCCTCAAGTTCTTTGTCTATAACAATCTTATCGACATCCGGATCAACTGTTACCCAAAAAATTCGTATTCTGCGGGTCAAAATATATAAAAAAAACTTGGGTAAGTCCATCTGAATTAAGGAGGCCGTTGTACCCCCCCTGGCGACAGGACTATACTTAAAAAATTGACAAAGATCAAATTTATGAATAGTCAGGGATATTATAATATTGGCGCTTGTATTATTATGTCAGTGATGTTATATACGCCTCAATGGTTAAGGTTAAATAATTTTGTCTTTCTGTTCCTGTTCTGTAAACGTTGCGTTAACAAGAGTGGCGTGTGTCCGTGGGCGTGTAATAATTATTAAAGTGAAATAAAACAAAGATTTGTTAGATATTGAGAATTTGTGGTATTGTGGTATTAATTAGGTAATTTTTTTTATTTTTATTTTATATAAATTTCGGTAAGTAGGTATCCACTAATATTGGATATGGATTGAACATTTGAAGTGATTTTTTAAAATTATTATTCGCATCCGTGTTAGTAAACAAATTTACCTATTATTTCATTGAAAAGTGATTTATTTCTTCTTTTAACAATTTTTTCTGCCAATAAACTGAGTATGAATGAATTAGAAATGATAAGTTATTTTCTTATGAATATATAGAACCTTATTTCGAATACTTTGTAAGGTTAAGATGTTTTATTTTTGCATAAAAACGGCGCGTTGCATGAAAAAAAAAGAAAAGATAGATGTTTGTATCACAAATTGAACGAGGAGTTCCAAAATTATTCTTTATTTGAAATATCTTGGTGGCGCACTTTTTTTCTTTAAAAAATTCAGACCATTACCCGTATTCGCACCAATGTTAGATATAAAATTCTTGATTTTATGTCAAAAAAATGCGCAATAATTATCTCATAGAACCCATCAAATTTCAGTTGCATATCTCAACCGGTTTTAGAGCACTAAATAAATCGTCAGTTTGCAAGAAAAATTTCAACAGCCTGTATCTCAGAAACGAAGGTTTTGCGGACATATGTTTATAGAAACAGTCATTTTTTTTTTCATGTAGCCCTTAAATTTTGTCGCACTTATTTAGAAACACCCTGCATATTACTAACGATTTACGCAGTCTTTACTGTATTGTCGTCTTAAATGGACTGCATATTTTGATAGCTACTTTGTTATTCTTGTAGACTGCTTTCACTGCTCTTATTACTATTCGTGAAACTTCGATGTCTTCCATTGCTTCCCATAGTTTGGTTCTAAGTATTGAATCATAGTCCTACTACTTATATGAGATAAGTAATAAAAAATTAATGAATGATTTTTAATTGAATTTATACAGTGCTAGTCAAAAGTCCGTACCCCCCCTCTTATCTTTTGAACGGTTATACGTACAAAAGTGAAATTTGGAGGGAGGAAATAAACGGACATAAGCACCTTAACTAGTCATGACAGGTGACGTAATAGTGACAGATGACGTTACAGAGCCACTGTGACCGATAATTTTAAATGGGACCTTATGGCAAGTGATACCTCGTTTGAAAGGTATTTAAAATATCTATTCAGCCATACTAATTTTTTTGGGTGTAGGTGGATTTTTATTTTGGTGAATAAATTAAATAAATATAATATTGTAGTTTCTCATTTAATTAACAAAAATTCAAATGTCCGCCTATGGTTTCTTTGTCAAAAAATTTGACGTTTTTCTAGTAGTTTTTACGTAAACTTCAACCCTTTTGACAAGTAATGATAGGCAGAATTTTGAATTTTTATTAATTAAATGCGAAACTACAATTTTATATTTATTTCATTTTTTTCATCAAAATTAGCTTAAACTCAAACAAAATTAGTATAAATAACTCCTTTATGTTATGTCATATGTTGGATGAGTTATAAAATAATAACTATTGTACTATTTTTTAACTAAATATATTTTTACATAGTTCTTTATAGTAACATTTTGATTTTTTTGCCTTTTCGGCTATTTTTTTATATTTGCAGTAAATTTGTATATTCTTGTCTGAAAGGGCGCCAAATTTTATTTTGCCCGGGGCGCTCAAAATCCTAGAACCGGCCCTGTTTGTATGTGTTTGTGTAGTTTTTTTGTGTATTTCCGGGTATCATCCAATTAGTATTTTATTTCCTTTTTACACAAAGCCATCGGCGACACTATCGCGTTTCTGTTATAGCTCGCGGTCTACCTGTGCTGCTAAACAACACCATAATCTTTCCTCAAAAGTGTTTTCACACAATAATGAAAATCAGCAAATCGTTTGTAGGCAACATGGTTATTGTTAAATATTAATAAATATTTTCAGGCATACACAATAAACTTATTTCTTTACTATTATATAAATAACGCCATAATCTTCTTGGTTAATGTGCCTGAATGACTTTTTTAAGGTAGAATCTTTGACTGCTTTTCTCTCCTAAATTAAGATGCATGAATTTTTTCTTTAATAATAATTTATTAGGCCGTATCGTTTTGTAAATAATTAGGTTACATATAATTTTTTTTGTAAATAGTTGCGGTGCATTTTTGTTCTAAATTATTAGTCCCCTTTCATTTTTCATTTATTTTCCTCCAACTGTTTATTGCTTGTGAATAAATATTTTTTCTTCAAGAGTTTTCTTGCATTTCATAATTTTGCGCAAATCTTTCAGGGATTTTTAGATTTCGATCGGTACACCGCGCACTATAATGAGCTATATGCAGGTATACCGCATCATCCGGGTAGACCGCATACTATAGTAGCACAAAAACCATCATTGTTTATATGTTCCTTATGAGATAAAACTTAATTTTGGTTGTTAATGGTTTTGAATTTCTGAAATATAGTGGAAACGCACTATAGCACTTAACGCAGTTAATAACACAAATATGGTTAGAAGAAAGGATACCAGCAAGATGGAAGGAAAACATCATAATGCCCATCCACAAAAAAGGGGACAAAACAAAATGCGCGAATTATAGAGGAATTTCACTCCTAAACACGGCATATAAAATCCTCTCAAACATCATTCTTAGTAGACTAACCCCTTATGCTGAAAATAGATCTAATAGATCAACTCTTCACGCTGAGACAGCTTCTAGAAAAGGGATGGGAGTATAACAGACCCATACACAATCTCTTCATAGAGTTTCAACAGGCATATGATAGCGTAGAAAGAAGCCAAGTATGGAATTCCAATACCAAAGAAACTCATTCGGATAACCAAAGTCTGTATGGAGGGTGGAATATCTAAAGTACGTGTAAATAATAAACTATCTGGCAGCTTTGAAATCAACAGTGACTCAACTCAAACAAGGTGATGCGTTATCTCCACTATTTTTTAACCTTGTATTAGAGAAAACCATGAGGTCGGCCGAAATAAAAACAGAACTGCTATCGGTTTAAGGTCCCAAGCTATTATATACTATTTAGCATACGCAGATGACATTGATCTCGTTGGAGACTCCGTCCTATCCATAAACCATAAAAGATATTTTGAACAAGGTGGAACGGTGGAAGGAGCAACAAGCGAAGTAAGTCTGAGCTGAGGTATAATGAAAAGAAGACAAAATATATGTGTATAAAAATATGTGGTGAGTGGTAGGGCACTCTGTTGTCCTGAGTGAGATCGAGAAATCGGTCTCAAAGGCGGAGGAACCAGGAAATGGTCAACGGCATCAGGATGTAGAAGGCCAGGAGAAACCACTACATTAAAGATCCTTGTGGATATCTCTAGTACAGCTTATCATGACAGATGAGGAAACTATACATACATTTAATGATCATGGACTTCGGAATCCAAGATCCCAGACCACGGGGCCTCTCAGGTCGTCAACACACGAAAACCCCGTGTAGTGGAAATCCACAAGATAGCTACGTGGAACGTAACAACTATGTTTGAAGGTACGAAATTACAAAATATTCAGCTAGAAATGGCCAGACTAGACAATCCTATCCTAGGTATATGCGAGACGAAATTGCTAGGGTCAAACATATTTGAGAGTAATGCATACATTGTATACCACTTGGAAAAGGCAGAAGGACCCAGACGTAACGGAGTCGCAATCATTGTCAAAGAAGAAATTCGTAACTGTATCCGAAATTTCGTCGCCTTCAATTATCGTATCATGATGATTCAGCTGCAAAATAAACTACTGAATATTAATATTAATACAAGTCTATGCACCAACAGCTGACATACCAGATGAAGAAATTGAGCAATTCTACAGCCAAATTAAACAAATTCTCCGGAGCACAAAAAAACATGAAACTACAATTATTATGGGGGACTTCAACTCAAAAGTTGGTGCCGAAATCACACAAGATATAACCGGAAAGTATGGACTTGGAGAAAGGAACGAAAGAGGGCAAAGACTAATACAGTTCTGCCAAGAAGAGAAATGCATTCTAGCAAATACTTTCTTTCAGCAACCTAAAAGACGACTATATACCTGGAAATCTCCAGCTGATCAAGAGGGAAAGATAGTCAGAAATCAAATTGACTACATTATCATTAATAGAAGGTTTAGAAACAGTATTACATCTGCAAAAACATACCCAAGTGCAGACGCTGCAACTAACCATAATCTGCTCTGTGCTGGATTCAAACTAAAACTAAAAAGAATAAAAGACAACGCAGAAGGAACCTAATACTCGACTCCTAAGAAATGCCGGAATAGCAGATGAGTTCCGAAATAAGATAAATCGTGAGATTAAAAAACAGTTAGAAAGATCTGAACAAGAAAATGTCGGTCAAAATCTAGATATCATGAATTCCGCCATGGTCACCATAGTAAACGAAGTTTTGAAACCAGAAAAAGACCCAATAAAGAAAAAGGATTTGATGACCGATAAAATACTAGACCTTATTCAACAAAGAAGAAATTGGAAAAACAAAGACGAGATTCAATATAGAGAGATATATCGACAAATTAGATACGAGGTTAAGCGAGCAAAAGAGGACTGGATGGAACAAAGATGTCGTGAAATAGAAGAACTACAAAGAAAACATAACGAGTTTAATATATATCAAAAGCTTAAAGAAATTACCTACACTCAGAGAAAAAGAACTCCTCACTTTATGAGAAACTCCAAAGATAAAATAATTCTCGACTTGGATGAAAAAAAGGAAGAATGGACTAACTCTGTATATAAAAGAGCTCTTCCTGGATACGAGGCTACCACTTAACACCACAAAGTATACGAATACTGGTCCTAGTATTTTAAAAGCGGAAGTAGAGAAAGGCATCAAACAAAGCAAAAATGGGAAATCTCCAGGCCCTGACCAAATACCATCAGACTGGCTCAAAATTCTGGATGACGACAATGTCTCACAACTAACAAACATTTATAACCATATATACGAGACTGGAATGATGCCACAGATATGGTTAGAGTCTACATTTATTCCACTCCAAAAAAAACCTAATACATCATCATGTAAAGACTTTAGACTAATTTGTCTCATGAGCCACTCTCTCAAGCTACTTCTTAAGATAATTCTTAATAGAATCAAGCAGAAATGTGAAGAGACAATCTGAAACAAACAATTCGGTTTCAGAGAAGGATTGGGAACAAGGGAAGCTTTGTTCTCAATGTTAACATTACTTCAACGATCATGGGAAGTACAGAAACCAATTTACGTCTGCTTTATAGATTTTGAGAAGGCGTGTGATAGAGTTCAACATGATAGGTTGTTTGAATATCTAGAAGTGATTGGAATAGATGATAAAGATCTGAGACTTTTACAACATCTATACGAGTATTGGAATCAAGAACCTTCTATTCTGGTAGACGGCAAAGAAACAGACAAAAGTTGCATTCAAAGAGGTATCAGACAGGGTTGTGTGATATCCCCAACTTTGTTTAACGTATACTCAGAAATAATTTTTGATGAAGCCTTGGAAGGACAATGTGGAGTTCGAATCGGGGGGGGAACTATTAGCAACATCAGATATGCAGACGACACCGCGATAATGGCTGAAAATATCGAAGATCTTCAATTCGTTATAGATCGAGACTTAACATAAATGCAACAAAGGCAAAGTTACTTGTGGTTAGTAAACAAGACGTCGGCTCTATGCAACTAATTGTCAGTGATGAACCAATAACAAAAGTTAACCATTTTAAATACCAATGATGTTGGACAAACGGATGAACAAATTAAAACTCGTATAGAAATTGCAAGAGGAGCATTTATGAAACTTAGATCTATTCTGAGCAACTCTCAGCTGAACTCACAACTAAGAATCAAATTCCTAAAATGTTTTGTGTATCCTGTATTACTATATGGATATGAAACCTGGATCATAAAAGTTAACATGATGAACAAAGAAGCCTTTGAGATGTGGTCGTATCGTAGAATGCTCAGAATATCTTGGGTTCAACGCATTTCAAACAGAGAAGTCTTAAACAGAGTAGGTCAAGGCGAAGATGATTTAACCAAGATGACAAAAAAGAGAAAACTTGAATATCTGCGGGCATATAATAAGAGGTAGCAGATACAGGATGCTGCAGTTAATACTCAATGGAAAGATCGACGGAAAAAGAGGAATTGGTCGGAAGAAATATTCATGGCTCCGAAACCTTCGTCAATGGACTGGCTTATCAGCAGATCAATTGTTATATGCCGCACAAGATCGAGAACGATATCAGCAAATTGTTATGGAAGCTACCCACGCCTAAAAATTTGGGCATGGTACTTAAAGAAGGCACGACACAAAGAGACAGGATAGGACAAAATGTGGACAGCACCTTCAATTTCAAAAGAATACAACGTTTTAAGTATCTGGGGGCCGTAATCACAGCTGACAACGATGTCACTAAAGAAATAAAAGACAGAATCCAATCGGCAAATCGCTGTCTATTCGCACTGGATAAGCTTATACATAAAACCGAAAAATCTTACAAGAAGTTCCAAGCTCTAGGTTCATATAGAATTTTAAATAGAGTCGGGTTTCTCTTGAACATTTCACCCCTAAGGTTAGAAAAACCGACAAAAACGAGGATTTTTTTGGATATGGCAGGCTTCTCAAACGTTTTCTATTACTTACATTAAAAGAAAGGTAGGGGTCGCCGCAAAAATTGTAATTGAAGATTGTGCCCTGAATATTGAACGGTTGGAAAATGCTGTATTGGAACTCCGTAACAGAACACCGTAGTACATGTACATAGGTACCTATCTAAATTTACAATCAAGATGCAGTAGAAATAAACAAACCAAGACACGTTAAATGCTATACTATCCCGAATCATAATTTACAATGTATACCTATAGGGCTTTTCATCAATTGTCATTTGTTTCGAGCTTCTGTCAGGTGTCACATAATATTAATATATCCACGTCATACGTCTTTGTTTTGTGTCAAGGTATATACCAATAACGTATGACGTAGATATATTAATATTATGTGACTGTGACACATGACAGAAGCTCGAAACAAATGACTGTGAATGAAAAGCCCTATACATTGTAAATCCCACATCATGATTTCCAAAATTTACACATTGCAAATTATGATTCGGGATAGTATAGCATTTAACGTGTCTTGGTTTGTTATTTCTAGTGCATCTTGATTTTAAATTTAGATAGAATCTTGTGAATTAGGAATAGGAATTAAAGATCATTCGTCATACGAATAAAAGCAAAGATCGTGATGATAAAATATCTTCTTCTTCTTCTTGACTGGTTTTACACCTCGGGGTGACTCTTCGCCGCATCCACTCCGGCTCTCTAGTTTTTGGTGTGGATGGTAAACTATCAAAAATATCAATACTATAATAGGTAGCTTAACTGTGTATTACGAAATAACTAAAGCATGGCGGCTCAATGGTCTAGGGGTATGATTCTCGCTTTGGGTGCGAGAGGTCCCGGGTTCAAATCCCGGTTGAGCCCACTTTTTTTAAATTCATTAATGGAATTTATATATCTGTGGAAAGTCTAAAAGCAGTATTGAAGTAACAATACATAAATACACATATTTTCTATAATGTCTTGTTAATAATATAACGTAAATTTTACAATTAATTACATAACAATATTTCAAATTACAATTTTATTAAGACATCTTTTTATCTCACCACAATGCAGTATCTCAGTGTTTCTCGACATTTTGAATCATAATATATAACAAAATTATTTTAAATTATTTTTGTGGTACAGTGGAACCTCGATTATCCGTCAGGACACCGGACCAAGGGTATGACGGATATAATCGAAAAGACGGTTAACAAAACATTAGAAAAAAAAATTAAAAATTCATAGTACAACTCTCAAATTTTATTTGTATGTCGGTTCGCTAAACTCAGACAAAACTTGCTAGTGATTTTAGTAGATATTTTTTTTTTTGGCCAATTTTGTCAAAATTGGCAAAATTACTAATTATTTAGTAATTATTAACTATTTAGTAATTATTTTTTTGCCAATTTTACCAAATTGGCAAAATTACTTACTAAAATCACTAGCCAGTTGTGTCTGAGTTTAGGGAACCGCCATATGTTTTGTTTAAAAATATAAGAGGTATTTGTGTTTGTACAGTCAAATCAATTTGGATAAAATCTAATGGAAATCTTTGTTTGTTTTACTGTTGCTTCACATTTTGCAACGGCTGAATTTCTTAATCGGCGTAAGATCATACAATCTACTTTATTGGCTTCTTCATCTCGAGTACTTACTCGAGAATAGATACCACTTGATGAATTGGTGCATTTGTGATGCAGCTTTTCTACAAGTGTTAGTTTCTTTACGTAAATTCCAAGTCTGTGTCAGCTTCTCAATCTGTTTCATCCGCCTCTGTTGCCATTTTATCGATCATCTGTCAGCAATCGATAGCCGTTTGCCTCCTTATCACAAATTAACGATTCGTTTGCCTTATCGCAATGCTCAAACAAAATGAATTGATGACTCAATTTTTGCTTATGTAGTCAATACAACTTATGTACGGACCCTGACGGTTAACATAGAGGTGACGGTTAATGGAGAGACGGATAATCGAGGTTCTACTGTACCACCTAACTGAAATAGCTCTAGCTACCTATAGGTATGTAATCTAATTAAATACAAATATGCTGGATTTTGGCTGCGTTTTTGTGTTTTGTTTACCACCGCAAATAATGATATGTACCACCAGTAGTACGTACCCTGTACCATAGATTGAGAACCCCTGCAGTATCTGATTACTTCAATACCATAGTGACAGAATATTCTACTTCCTGTGATGGTGACACTGATTTGTCACGAAATTACCAGTAAATCCACACAACAAAGATATTCAGAAGATGGCACGTAAACTGTTTTTCCACCTACCTCTACCGAAAGTATACTTTTCCGGACCTGATTGTAGGGAGCAAAGTTGTACTTTTCCTCCCTAGGGAGGAAAATATTTTTCCTCCCTAGGGAGGAAAAGTAAAAGTGACATCATAGTATTTCATTCATGAAATATAACTTATTGACGCCCTGTACAATATCTATTTTCTATTACGTAAGTATCTATACATTTTAACGTTTATTTAAAAACACTTTGTATTTTGCAGAATGGTAAAAAACAGTAAATTGTTATTCTGATTTAACAATGTTTGCATTAATAATTTGACTTATATTTGACAGTTGACAGTTATATTGTACCTACTTGTTGGTTTTAGTTCTAATAAATTTTGTTGGTTAGATACATAAATAAATTAAGTAAAAATAAAAAAAATCACTTGTTATTTGACGAAGGTGGAAAAACCATATGTATAACATGGGAGTAAAGTTCCTTTTCCTCCCTTGAATGATTACCGCCCTCCGCTACGCGTCGGGCGGTAAACTTCATTCTCGGGAGGAAAAGTAGCACTTTCCTCCCTTGTTATACAAATAGCTATTTCCACCTATCTCTACCGAAAGTATACTTTTCCGGACCTGATTGTAGGGAGCAAAGTTTTAGGGTGGAAAATTTTCCTCCCTAGGGAGGAAAAGTAAAAGTGACGTCATGAAATATAACTTATTGACGCCCTGTACAATATCTATTTTCTATTACTTAAGTATCTATACATTTTAACCAGTGCCGGCTTTAGGGTACTTGCGGCCCTAGGCCAAATTACCCCGAGCGGCCCCCGATACCTTCACGATTATGTAATTAAAGCATAAAATACATTTCATATTAATACGTATTTATTTTAATTTTACCCTTAATTTGGTAGGTACAACATACAAAGCATAACATAAATTAATAGAAATGCCACTAATGTTCTATTTGAATACGGTACATAAATAGTTGGAAATGTTGTATTCACTAATTAAATAATCTTGGTTTACATGAAATCTTGGGGCTGAAACCCCAAAACAGCTCTAACAACAATTTCTATATTTATAAAAAATATATAATTCAAAAAGTTAGCAAACAGCAGTTATTTGTAAAATTATTAATATTGCAGTTAATTGTTAAAATTTAATAGGTAACATTTGTTTCATTCGGGGAGATAAGTACAAGTGGCAATAAAAGACCGAGAAAAAAAAAGCGCCGAGTTAAAAAGACATTATAAGTAACAGAACAAGCAAAATAATATCCATTTCCACTTAAGTAATTTTATGAGGACTTAACCTAATATTTTTTTTCAATAATTTATAGATCAATAATTCATTTATAAATTAATGAAAAAAAATATTAAGTTGATTTGTGGGTTACAACCTTTAACCTTTCAACCGTCGAATGAACTGTAATAGTAATAGGCTACGGTACTGAAGAATAAAATATTAAGAATACAACGAATAAACTTTTATTAGATCGTTGAATTCTCACATTAATCTCTTATACCGAAAAACGTCAATGTCAATAAAGTTGGATTAGTGATTAACATTGACACTCACTCCACTCATAATAAATCTCATATCTAAACTCTGAACACTCACTTTTCTAGCTTTTTTGGTTGCAAAATTTTTAATAAAATCGTTAAAGTCTAAAGTGGCGTTTAGACGCCGCGATAAATCGCAGCAATTTATTGTGACGATAAATTGCTGCGATTTATTGATTATTTTAAAGCTGTTTAGACGCTGCGATAAATTATTGCGATTGATTATAAACTGAAACAACTCAATCGTTACAATACATTGATGCAATCCGATACCAACTCCAATCCAGTTCCGATAAATCGCTACGATGTACCATTTACACAAAACAATAAATTGAAGCAACTCGATTGATATCGATAAATTGCTGCAATTTATCGCTGTGTCTAAATGCTTGAAAAAGCTCAGCATTTGAATCAAAACTAAGCAAACTAGACAATCTAGAATCTTCGTCAGAAGTCGAGTTTCTCAAGTAGTTTTTGACTCTTTTCAACACGCTGAATGATCTTTCCTCAGATGCAATATCATGCATAGTAGAATGCGCAAAGCCGTGTCCATATTCGGAAATAATGTTGTTAACTGTCTTTCACGAATGAGTGTCAGATACTCCAAAAATGTATTCCTCGGAGGCTTGGTAATCTTGTTATCCTGAGGTTCTCTTTCTTCATCAAATATACCTTCAACAAAGCACTTGAACTGTACACACTCTTCTCCAAAGTCATCATCTATGTCGATTCGATACTTTTTAGCCAAAATAGAAGCTTTTACCCTGATTTCTTCATTGGAAATTGACGATAAGTTGTTTAAAAACCCAAATTCTTCATTAAGGGCCGGTTGTTCGAACGCTAATCAACAATGATCACTATCAAATATTTAATTACTGCCACCAAAACTGTCAATGTCAACTTTTATTTAGTTGCTGAAAACATAATTGATTAAAATTATGAGATTAGTTAATCAATTAACATAACAATTATTAACATAATTGATTAAGTAATTTCATATTATGTTTTCAGCAACCCAAAAAAAGTTGACATTGACAGTTCGTTACAGTAATTAAATATTTGATAATGATCATTGTTGATTAGCTTTCGAACAACCGGCCCTTAGATTCACATAACTTCGGACCTTTTATTCCATTCTGAATAAAGCCTCTCAATTACAACATTGAATGTATTAATCTTTAAGTCTTCTTTGCCATTAAAGTGGGCTTCAGTGGATTCATCTTCTTTGTCTTCGCCAAGCAGAGCTTTTCTTTTCGGGTGTCTTTTTATTTCAAGAATATAGGTTTCATTTTTAGGCATCTCTTTTCCTCTTTTTCATAGGAATCAAAGTTGTCTCTGAGACTCAATACGTACTGCCTTAGAGATTTGTATATGTTGCAAGTCACATTCAAGTCTATAGCAGTCTTTTACTGTATCGGCCGAAATTTTTTTACTGCATCATAGTAGTAGCTCCAATAGTTAAGTAAAATAGCTTTTACAGCATGCCATTTGGCAGCATCTTATAACGTTTACTCTTTTTGGAAGGAGTTTCTACCCGTTATTGTTATTTTTGAAAATGTTTTCCAACACGACCCATCTTGAAGTGGATGCACTCATGAAAACGTAAAATTCTTGAATAAACATAAATAGTTTTATTACTGCCAAACAACAATCGCCCGCATGTGAGCCTACTACTACGCTGCGGCCCCCTTTCGCTTGCGGCCTAGTCGGCCTAGTGGTAAATCCGGCACGGATTTTAACGTTTATTTATAAAACACCCTCTATTTTGCAGAATGGTAAAAAAACAGTAAATTGTTATTTTGATTTAACAATGTTTACATTAATTTGACTTATATTTGACAGTTGACAGTTATATTGTACCTATAGTCGGAGAGATAGAAGCGAATTTTGTGCGTGATAAGTAATATGGAAAAACTATACGGGGATATGTTGAATTAGTTGTGTACATGACTTTCACCAACGGCCGGAAACCAGAGTTGGGGCCGAGGGTAGTTATAAGGGGTCAAAGTCGCGGATTTTATTATTCTTTTTATGACGCTCATGATCGAGATAGTGCACCAAAATTTGGGAACAAGTAGGTCATGACGTAACTAAGTAAAATCTCTAGGGGCGGAACGCTGCGTGGCCGACAAAGGGGTGGGGGTAGGGGTGAATATAAAAAATATAAAGGGTTTTTTGCGACGTTCGTGATTGAGATAGTGGACCAAAATTTGGGAATAAGTAGATCATGACATTACTAAGTAAAATCCTCAGAGCCGGAAACCAGAGTTGGGTATGAGGGTAGTTATAAGGGGTCAAATTCGCCGTTTTTATTATTTTTTTTTGTGACGCTCATGATCGAGAGAGTGGACCAAAATTTTGGAATAAGTAGGTCATGACGTAACTAAGTAAAATCTCCAGGGGTGGCACTCTGCGTGGCCGACAAAGGGGTGGGGCAGGGGTGAATACAAAAAATATAAGGGGTTTTTTTGCGACGTTCGTGATTGACAGAGTGCACCAAAATTTGGGAATAAGTAGACCATGACATAACTAAGTAAAATCATCAGAGCCGGAAACCAGAGCTAGGCATGACGGTAGTTATAAGGAGTCAAAATCGCCGTTCTTATTATTTTTTTTTTGTGACGCTCATGATCGAGATAGTGCACCAAAATTTGGGAATAAGTAGGTCATGAGGTAACTAAGTACAATCTCCAGGGGTGGAACGCTGCGTGGCCGATAAAAAGGTGGGGGTAGGTGTGAATAAAAAAAATATAAGGGGTTTTTTGCGACGTGCTTGATTGAGATAGTGCACCAAAATTTGGGAATAAGTAGACCATGACTTAGCTAAGTAAAATCCCCAGAGCCGGAAACCAGAATTGGGGATGAGGGTAGTTTTAAGGGGTCAAAGTCGCAGTGTGTATTATTATTTTTGTGACCCGGCACAACATTTGTCCCCCACGCAGCGTTCCGCCCCTGGAGATTTTACTTAGTAATGTCATGATCTACTTATTCCCAAATTTTGGTACACTATCTCGATCACGAACGGCAAAAAAACCTCCATATATTTTTATACTCACCCCTGCCTAACACCCCTTTGTACCCCGTGCAGCGTTCCGCCCCTGAAGATTTTACTTAGTTACGTCATAACCTAGTTACTCCCAAATTTTGGTGCATTATCTCCATCATGAGCGCCGCAAAAAAATAATAAAAACTGCGACTTTTACCCCTTATAACTACCCTCGTCCGCCACTCTGGTTTGCGCCTCTGGGGATATTACTTAGTTATGTCATGGTCTACTTATTCCCAAATCTTGGTGCACTATCTCAATCACGAACGTCGCAAAACACCCCTTAAATTTTTTTATATTCACCCCTGCCCCACCCCTTTTTCGACCACGCAGCGTTCCACTCCTGGAGATTTTACTTAGTTACGTCATCACCTACTTATTCCCAAATTTTGGCGCGCTATATCGATCATGAGTGTCACAAAAAAAAATAATAAAAAACGGAATTTTGACCCCTTATAACTACCTTCCTTCCCCACTCTGGTTTCCGGCTCTGGGGATTTTAATTATTTATGTCATGGTCTTGTTATACCCAAATTTTGGTGCACTATCTCAATCACGAACGTCGCAAAAAACCCGGTATATTTTTTATATTCACCCCTACCCCCACCCCTTTGTCGGTCACGCAGCGTTGAGCCCTTAGAGATTTTACTTAGGTACGTCATGACCTACTTATTCCCAAATTTTGGTGCACTATCTCGATCATGAGCGTCACAAAAAAAATAATAAAATCCGCGACTTTGACCCCTTATAACTACCCTCGGCCCCAACTCTGGTTTCCGGCCGTTGGTGAAAGTCATGTACACAACTAATTCAACATATCCCCGTATAGTTTTTCCATATTACTTATCACGCACAAAATCCGCTCCCAGCTCTTAGACTACTACTTGATAGTTTTAGTTCTAATAAATTTTGTTGGTTAGATACATAAATAAATTAAGTAAAAATAAAAAAATCACTTGTTATTTGAGGAAGATGGAAAAACCATATGTATAACATGGGAGTAAAGTGCCTTTTTCTCACTTGAATGATTACTTGAATAAGTAAACTTCCTTCTCGGGAGGAAAAGTAGCACTTTCCTCCCTTGTTATACAAATAGCTATTCTCCGACAATTATTAAGATTATTTCATTCATAGGAGATTCTGACCAAAGCTACAGAAATCTGAATTAAATCGATAATTTTTGATAATCTCCCGTCGTTAAGTATATTACGTCAGATGCCCTTCGTTGCTACGAAAAAATACATTCAGTGACATTAATGACAATTAATGTTTTAAAAATTATAAAAGTGATGACTTTCAATCGTCAAATATTTATAAAAACTGTGTGTTTAATGGTACTTACATAAATAAATTACAATAAAATTTTGGTTTTGAACAGTTTTATTCATGAAATAATCGCAACAAATTGCACTCGACCTCTGAAATTAATATAGAATTTTTGCTCTCGTGAAATTAAAACTGTCAAAGTGTCACTCGGGAAAAATTCAATAATTTCAGAGCTCTTGTGCAATTACTACTGAAAGCTATTCAAGAAGAGGCACTAATAATAGATACTAACGAGAACGAACAAGATATGGAAAATGGGAAATATTATATGACATATAACTGCTGAAGGCCTAAATAATATTGACAAAGGAAAACCAGAAATATTGAACGCCTACCGAAAGTGTCTAAAAAACGAACACTGTGAGTGAACGAAATCCAAGGTGAGTGGAAACGTAAGAAAGTGCAATATTAAGAAACCAAGGACAAAAATATAATGTTAAGGTTGTGAAAAAGAAAGTAATAAAGAATCCTCTACCTACAAGAATACCTTTCGGAAAAAGTGTACAGATAAATTTTATCACGAAGGAAGGCACAGGCTCTTTAAAAATTTGATGCAGTTGACATAAAAGTTAACATTATTTTGATTTTAAAAAATACTGAAATTATTCGGTTGGTTTTTCGGCATAGACTTAAAAGGAGATCGTCAAAAACATGTAAAACATAGAAACAAAAATAACTTCTTCTTCTTCTTCTTCAGGTGCCATCTCCGCTACGGAGGTTGGCAATCATCATAGCTATTTTAATTTTTGAGGCAATAGTTGTAAATAGTTGTTTCTAAATAGCTGTTTTGAGCTGCATCCAAACCATTCTCCCAGGTTCTTCAGCCATGAAATTCGTCTTTTTCCGATGCTTCTTCTGCCATCTATCTTTCCTTGTATTATGAGTCGCAGGATGCCATACTTCTCGCCCCGCATTACATGTCCGAGACACTGTAGCTTTTTTTCTTTAATTGTAAGTTCAACTTCCTTCTCTTTACCTATTCTTCTCAGTACTTCATTGTTCATAACTCAATCTACCCAGGAAACCCTCATAATTCTTCTATAGGTCCACATTTCGTCTTATTGTCATTAAGTCGTCTCATTGTCTCTACATTTAACGTCCATGATTCCACTCCATAGTATAGTACACTGTATACGTAACATTTTGTTAGGTGTACTTTAAGAGCTAATGTTAAATCTTTGCTACATAGGACCTTTTTCATTTTCATAAAATTAGAACATGCTTTTTTGATTCTGACTTTGATTTCTGCAGTGTAGTCATTATTTTCTGTTATAAGTGTTCCTAAGTAAGTGTACTTGTTTACTCTTTTGATCTGCTGGCCCTCTACTATCAAGATTTCGTTAGTATTGTGGTTGTTTTTACTAATTTTCATAAACTTCGTCTTTTTGATATTGAGAGAGAGTTCGTACTCCCTACTACACCTTACTATTTTACTCATGAGTCTTTGCAGGTCTTGTAAACTATCGGCTATTATTATCTACTGTATCATCTGCATATTTGATGTTGTTAACTAAGACTTCATTTACTCTTATGCTGCCTGTTTCATCTTCCAGAGTTTCTCGCATTACTTCTTCGGAATAAACGGTGATAGAATACTTTAGTAGAGGTGATAGTATGCAGCCTTGCCTGACTCCTCTCTTTATTTCCATTTCCTCAGATGTTTCAATTTTAACTATTTATAATGGGAAATGAGCCACAATATTATTAAAAAATGATTTTTATTTTTTTTATATTTAATGTGGCTCATTTCCCATTATAAATAGTTAAAATTGTAAAAATGCCACAAGAAAATAGCTTCAGAACAACACTCAGGTGTTTCTTTTTCAATTCTTACTATTGCTCGCTGATTGTAAATAGAGGTGTATTATTAGTCTTAAATGTCTTTCATTTAGTTTTTACAATAACTTCACTTGTGTTTTATGCATTTTGCTGCAGTCAAAATAGTCACATAGACACTCCTGAGCATAAAATTTACTCAACAAATTTTCATTTCGAAACCGAATGCATACCTGGCAATAGAAAGTTTTAAACCCGTTGACTATAAAGTCGTCAAAACGTTGAGAAGATTTGCATAAACTGATATTAAATAACAGGTATAACGGTATTTTGAAGGTAGTATCTGATCTGACACTGGGTCACTGATGTTATTTATGACAGTTTTGTCAGTAGGCTGACTAAATCTCTGCAAAACTGAAAAGTCTGAGTTTTACAATGAAACTAAATTCAAAGAACAGATACTTACTCGTAAATATTTAGCTAATATTTACAAGACATTTTCATAACAATAAAATAGAGTTTAGGATTATTAGAATTACCAATAAAGATCCTACTTACTTTCTAAGAAACAAAATGTACCTAATTTCTTTCCAGTTGCTTCCAAATACCAAATATTGTGTGTTTATTGTAAAATAATATATTTATGCTACGTTTGAAAATTATCGATAGTCCAACTTTTACGTCACACATACACAGTTGTTGTTTTTGATATTATGTCTTCTTCTTTTTCCTCTAGCACTACAAATCTCTGACGATTTTCGCCTATTCAATTGCATTCAATTGCAATCAATCCCATTTAATTCCCTTCTGTCTGTTTATTAAGAACATCAATTTGACTACCTCGTAAAAAATAATTAAAAATTAAACACTTTTCACATAAAAATACGTTAGAAAGCACAAATCCACAAGGAAAATGATTTTTTGTAGGTGGCTTTATTTATAGGTATACCATAGATCACAAAAAATCCATAATATATTACAAAAGGTATTTAATTTATTAATAACAATCCCTTGAGGAGCTACATTACAAATGCATAAAGTTTTCGATCTATTATAGATCATCATCAGTGCTGAATCATCAAATTCACATGCTATGCCACCAAAATTAAAAAACATGAGTATAAAAACGCTTTAAAATGTTACAAAAATGGCAAAATTTACATTGTTGATTTTAAATAAATAGATGTTTGAAATTATCCTAGATTTATCACTAGGCACCATTTGACTCCCACGTGAGTTGAACACCTGAGGTTCAGTGTCCTCACGTAATGAACGGTAGGTAACAACAATTACAAAGCAAAAGAAATAAACAATCCAAGAGGCGTTGAAAATTACTAGGAGCACTCCCGAATCATAATCCAAATCATGATTTACAAAGTTTATAAATTGTAAATAATGATTCGGGAGTGCTATAACGAGGCATATTTGGTTATAACGAGGAAAAATGAAATCGAAGAATATGTTTCTTCACCTGTTTTTGGCGTGGTGATGGCCATAAATAAATACCATAACTGCCTCTATACAGGAATGCCCAACATCTGTGTGCTTATTGAGACCAGTGCTGTAATAAATTCCAGCGCCGATAATAAACTTTTTCCTTCTTATTTATCTATCGACCGATATTTAATATTGTAGGAAAGGACATCGCACACATCTTATGGAAAATATAATGTCACTCAAATTCAATAAAATTTGTACGAATAGATTCGTTTTAAATTAACGGTCAAATCTTATCATTGCGCCAACTCTTAATTATGATTAATTACGGCGCAAATTGCAATTAAAGTTTATCGAAATCACATTTTTTGAATCATTAAAAGTGTCAGTTACAATTACTACTGCTCTGGGTGCTATCCACAAGAGCTTAAACCCCGCTGGGTCTAAACGGATTAGTGAAACTAATCCGCTGATTTATGGAGTACCGACAATTTGGGTATTTTAAAATATTTTTTCTCTCTCATGACTTATGTACCTACCCATTTGATTTCAGATTTATTTATATCAATTTGTGCTCTTATTATTGAAAATATAGAGTTGGCGCAATGATAAAATTTGACCGTTAATTTAAAACGCATCTATTCGTATAAATTTTATTGAATTTGAGTGACATTATATTTTCCATAAGATGTGTGCGATGTCCAAATTTACGATGGCCAAATTTACAATTTACGATGGCGAAATTTCATTGTTGAGGTCGACCAGCGACACCTAATAAACTACGTAAGAGGCATCAAAACATTTCAGTGGTGGTGGTATGCACAACATTATTGTTGTCTGATATAACGAGATCCGCTTATAACGAGGTAATTAGTCCCCCGTTTCAGTTCTCGTTATAGAGGGAGTCTACTGTATTAGCATCCCGACATTGATTGTCGGGATGCTAATCCAGATTTATTTTGTATTTAATTCCATAGTATTTGTCCTCAGTCCTCAGTGATCCAATAGTACCAGGTGCCTTAATATTTTTTAAAGAACTGATTATACTTATAATTTCATCTTCGGAAGGTCCATGAATTTCTCTCTCAGCTAATAGGATTATAGGTGTATTTTCCACCTCTTCAACATTCTCCTGATTTAGTAGTCTTTCTTTCTGCCTTCTTAGAATGATTTCACCATCAGTCAGGGTATTTTCTTCTTTATCCTTAGAAAAAGTTTTCCTAGGTTTAACTCTTTTGTCAGATTTTTTGTATTGTTTTTTTTTTAATTACTCGTCTCTACCACTTTTATTTTAAATCGTACTGCTTCCGTTTCCTTGTTCTCCATCCTTTTGTTGCCTCTCGACTTTTGATGTTCTACTCTTCTTTGTTACTTCTCGAACGTGTTAGTTACGTTCAGTATTCAGTGACTAGTTAATTACTTTGTGATTTAAAAAATTTCCATATTTTTAAAAGCAGTGCCGGTTTAACCTAACTTCGGGCCCTGGGCACTGGATATTTAGGGGCCCCATTAATTGCTATTCATTATCAGTTTTTTAACAAGAAAATACATGTATTAACTATAAGTGTTTATTGTAAAATCCATACAATATTTTTTTAAAACAAACAAAAAGAATAGCAAACGTAAAAAATATTCCAAAAAACACATTTAAAAATATAAAAAGAAAACCGGAAAGTTCCACAAAACAACACATGACAAACAAAAAAATATATTCCAAAAAATACATAAGACAAAAATTAGATCACTTTTTTTCTTGACTATTTTTATAGGCATTAGCAATCTGTCATATAATACTATCACAATTCAGTTGCTCCAATTTCGCTTAACATATTTTTTACGTCTTCAACAAATCTCAAAATATATGTCATTAATTCTATTTACTCCATTAAAATGTTACATTTTTTAAGCCATACCTTGCATTTGTTAGAGGAGTCAATTTTATTTCTTTAATGTGTAAGGGGGATCAGTAGAAGCTTAAGTTCAAGTTTTTGGGGTCGCCACCCTTGTCCCCCGGCCGCCATCTTGTAAATGGGGTGCAAAGGGTCCTCGCGCTATATCTCGTAAACTACCAACCCTACGGAAAATTCAATTAAACATAAAATGTAGCAAATTAAATTTTCTACAATTTTGTTTCTATTACTTTTTATCGTCAAGTGACCAACAAAAAAGATATAAACAAAAATATGTAAAAATTTTTTAACAAGTTTCCTTTTGGAGGGTATAACTTTTTTTCAGTTCATTTTAAAATAAAATAACATTATAGCAATTTTGTAGAGGGTTTTTCAGCGAACAATTTCCACTATAAAGTTGTTTAATTCTATTTATTTATATAGGTTTTACAGCGCTCCAAACTTGACCAGATTCTCGAATGCTCATAGGGATACAATAATAAAAAAGTTAGGCTTACTTTTCTATCTATACATATTTTTTATTCATACAATTTATTATCATTTTAACATTCCTATGCTATTATTAATCTGTTTTGGACCTTTCTCCCCACTATAAAACTTATAACCCTAAGCATATATAGAAAAGACCCAAGAAGTTGTTTGCCGGTTCAGAAGAAGAATGACGCAACCGCAAAATTCAAAATTCTTAAGAAGAGCAAAAAACGAATTTTTGATATCAAAATCATAAAGTATGATCAAAATTAGCAATTCACCCACACCGTGGTCAGGATCTCGAGATACAACCGTTTTTTGGGATGTGCCGCTTGTCTATGAAGTAACATAACTTTTTTCCTATTGTATATTTTGACTTAAAATTTTCCCAAAAACTTCTTCATGAATTATATTTTATTGTTGTGTTGGTTAAAATTATAAACTAAAAAATTTGTCACTCAACTTTTTTAAGTAAACATGAAACTAACGAAATATGATGACAAAATGTTTAAAAACTAACAACTCCTTTTCTAATGTGTTTAAACATTTTGGACAAATTCCATTGTTAGTTACATACTTCAAAGATGACACAGTAAAATTTTCAAAAGGAAATATTTACAGCGACCAAGGATACAGCGAAGTAAATTTAAAGAATCATCAAAACTGATTTTCGGCATTTTTGTATAAAATCTGATTTTTGAATATGTTCCACCAAATCTAGATAAAAATAAACTTCATATTCGGATTCAGCGACCTTGAAAACATAAAAATAGACCAAAATTGGTCATTCACCTTAAATTTGATTTTTGCGGTCGGCATAACGATTGCTGCCGCTCGACTATAGAAAAGTATTTTTTTTTATTGTATTCCTATGAGAATTCGAGGATCTGGTCAAGATTGGAGCGCTGTAAAACCTAGATAATAAATAAAATTAAACAACTTTATAGTGAAAATTATTCATTGAAAAATCCTCTACAAAATCGCTATGATGTTATTTTATTGTGAAATGAACGAAAAAAAAGTTATAACCTAAAAAAGGAAACTTCTCACACAATTTTCTCATATTTTTGTGCATAACTTTTTTTGTTGGTCACTTGACAATAAAAAGTAATAGATATAAAATTGTAGAAAATTTAATTTTCTACATTTTATCTATAATGAAATTTTCTGTAGGATTGCTAGTTTAGGAGATACAGCGCAAAAGCCCTTTGCACCCCTTTTTCCAATATGGCGGCCGGGGGACAAGGGTGGCGACCCCAAAAACTTGAACTTAAGCTTCTACTGAACACCCCTACACATTAAAAAAATAAAATTGACTCCTCTAAGAAATGCAACCTAAATGTAACATTTTAATGGACTAATTCCAATTGACACGTTCAAGTCCACAGTTTCTTCATCACGTTTTGCTAGTTGCATTAACTCGTTCCACAGTTTTTGTCCAAATCATTGTCAATTGAAGCTGTCTCAAAGGTATCCATTTTATTCTGCGGTGTCTTAGCTTCATTTTAACTGCTGATTTTTCGTCTCTGTTATTGCTTAACTGGAAAAAATAGGTTTAAGTTTAATGGGTTCCTAGTTTTTAAGTAAAGCATTTAACGCGTCAATAGTTTTTACAAGTTTTGATTTCATCACTTCCAAGCATTCATTGCAAATTTGGTGAGACAGATAGCTAACGGAACCTTTCATTTATTCGCATTCCGTTGTAAATGCTCAGCTAAGAATTTGTCCAATTTAGCCTAGTATGCAAAAAAACTTAAGTAATTTCCTTGAGTATGATAGTCCATAAGAAGCAAGTAATTTAGTAGTGACAACTTGACAACAACTCTTCTTTCTTGATTTTTCAAACCAGCCTGTATAACTACAATTAATGATGAACTTATTATTAAGGTAACCATAGAGTTCAGATGAAATTTACTTTCTTCGTGAGATTTCAGAAAACTATTCAAATGTTTCCAGTGGGTCCATCCAAAATCAGTTACACAATTTTTTTCAATTAAAAATAATTTGCACTGGTAACAATTAAACAGCTTTAACACTTGCGTTGTATATTAGCCAATCTCTCTTTTCTTTGCCTCCATTGGGGTTTCCTCTATAAAAGTTACTTTCATTTAATCTTCTATAATAAGCTTTGTCTCCATCTTGATACATTTTTTTACAATTTTCTAAGAAATCACTCTCTGGTTTAAAAGTTATCACAGTTCTTATAAAGTCATCAGTCTTAAAATCAGACCATTACGAAATCGCAGATATTTCGTCGTCTTTTCTCTATTTCGGAAAATATGTAGATTATTTAGCGACTTTACTTTTTTATTAATTAAAAGAACGGGCCCATACGGGCCCCTGGGCGCCCGCCCCAAGCGTCCAGTGCATAAACCGGCACTGTTTAAAAGTTAGTATTTTTCTCATTTTTTATCCGTTAGACCCGTTAAATTAGAATCTTTTAGATATATTTAATCTAAGATTTATCAAACAAAAAAGATTCACGCGGGTTTAAAGCATCTCAACTTCATTTCTGTGACCTACAAAAATACCTACCACTTCCCATAAGTGAACAAAAGAAGACATCACCATTCATTGGAACATTGAATAGTGCAAAATTTATCGCTGTGTTGACATCGTATTTACCCTCGAATTATAAAGAAAAGTGTGGGAGAACGCCAGTAAAGTAACCCTTTAGCCCTTTGAACGCGTGGCAGCTGGATTTTTGGATTTTTACAAGTTTTTGTGTTTTGTATACAGATCCCGGATTTAGATGACCATTTTACAGTTACGGCATGTGAAATAAGTATGTTTTAATATTAGAAGGGATAAAGTGACCACTGTCCAGTAGTTTTTACACCTGGATAGTCGCTTTAAAGCGAAGTATGTAACTAATAATTCATTCCCTGGGAGAAGGAAAAGTAATGTTTCCATAGTGAAGGAGATTATTATTTTCAAAGATATTAGATACATATCCATCAGAAGGCTAAAATATATAAGCAAAAAATGGAATATAAGTAAAGTACGCACAGAAGTAAATCCAATTTTATATATTCACTTTGAATTTAATTATTAAAATAGAATTATTTAAGAATTTAAATGATTATTAAAATAATTCAAAGACTAAATTTAAGTTATTTTTTCTACAACCGTGTTAAAAATGCTACTTTTCCGTCGACCGTCCATTTATGATCAATTTTAACACCCTCAAAATCATTGATTAATGACCCCTATTAATGAATGATTTTCTATTAATGAACGATTTCATTATAGGCAACACAACATACATTGCTTGCATAAATTAATTAAACGCTCTGTGATTGGCAATGACCTGTGGTGTAGGCAACCAAACATATACCTATTTATATTTCCACTAGAAAATTTAAAATAAAGTAGCCGCTGTTAGTACTATCTGTAATTGTATATTATTTACTTTATTGTTTAAAATTCTGTGTATTTGAAAAATCAAAAGATAGATATATATTTATTTCTGAAAAGTACGGTCGACGGAAAAGTTTTGTAACGAACTCGTGAAGTAAAATGGCGATTAACAATCTCGAACATTAACGCGCTCGCTCGGCTCACGCGTTAAAATATCTCAATTGTTAATCGCCCTTATTAATACACTTGTTGGTTAAATAACTATTAGTGCTTTAAAATTTTTAAGGCACTGCAGTTAAAAGTGAATTGTCAAATTGTGAAACGTCAAAATATTTATATGTATTTCATTTATTAATATTAATAGTACAACTTGCGAAATTTGAAAAAGGTGGTTTAAAAGGTTTTTTAAAATTTAATTTAAACTGTATTATTGCATTTTTAACGCGTTTGTAGAAAAAACAAGTTTATGTAACGGTATAATATTTTCGCTAAGAATTTTTAGACATTTCCCTCGAGTGTAGACAGCCAGTTCTACCTTTTACTCGTCATAGGCATAGGTTTCATGGTTTCAGCAATTAACAAAAATATTGTATTTTATAAATTTATAACGTTTGTAAAAAAAATGTTGTATAATATACGTGTTAAAAAGTACATTTTTAAGACACTCATGTGAAACTTTTACATGCGTGCCTTAAAATTGTACTTTTAACACTTAAATGTACTTTAACACATAAATAACTATTTTAGTGAAATTTAATGAACTAATAAAAAGTTGTTGATATAAAGTCTGGCAAAGTATCTAAGAGATTCATTAATATTCAGTTGAGCGGGGTGCTATTTATTGTCCGAGTCCCGAGTTGAGAAATTCCATAAACAATTGATCTACCTGTTGTATAAAATTATACCTTTGTTTATATAATTTTACAACTCGGACAATGGCACCCCGCTCAGCAGAACTATGTCATTGTTTAAAAAGTATCCTTTGTTTAACAATGACTATTGTATATATATAAGAGAGTTATTATTAATATTCAGCTCAGCCGGGTGCTATTCTTCAAGGTGTAAAATTCTATCAACAAGGGATCTACGTGTTTTATGGAATAATCCGTTGGGTATTTAAGTACACATTTCCATCAATAGTACCCCGCTAAGCTAAATATTCATGACTCTCTTAGTTTGCTTGCACAACTATACAATACGTGTACACGGACGCCCATATAAAATTTTTAGGGACGACAGACGTGAAGATGTTTTAGATTATGTTTTGTATACTTTGGATAACCATATATAGTTTAAAGCACCCGAAAGCCAGGGGGCACGGACTCTCCCCTAGCTTTGTAGGTATTTACAAAAGAAAAAGGCAAGTTCTTGGTAAATATTTTTAATAGACAGATAGAATAACTGAAAATATGAAGACTACAAAAAGATAACAAAAATAAATATACCTACATAGAATCAACAAAAGCGTTAAAAGACAAATCAAAAAAGCATAAAAGAAGAAGCAAAAAGAAGAAGAAATAAAAATGGGCAAAGGACAAAGAAACACATAAAAAGAAACACGACAGTTTTAATCTAAAATGAAAAGATTAAAGAGATAACACATATTTATAAACACAAAAGATCTGCAAAAGCATGTCGACGAAAACAACATAAATAATCAACAATAGATAAACACGAAGAAGCAGAAATAACGGAGAATCTACATAACGGAAGGTTTTGGAAAACTAACGATGGGCACTATTTTAAAAATTCAATTAAAAAAAGGATGAGGTTTCGTCCTTATCTGGGTTAAAAACAACAACGTAGGCACAGTATAATCTAGAAGGTTAATGCCCTGTAACGTTTCAGCATAGGATTTTGTGTTCCTACTGAGTAGGTGCATGTGGCATGTGGCCTGACAACGACTACGGTATTTTCAAGGGACAAATTTAATAATAAACGTACATAGTGTTATATTCCTATTTGACATGAGAAATAAAAGACTATATTTATATTTAAAATTCAAATTAAAATAAAAATATTCATCTTTCTCAACCACGAGCATATAAATTTTGAACACCCTGTATAAGACAAATTTTGTAAAATAGTTATAGCTACTTTTTAAGAAAGTGTTTTCGCAGAATTATTGACTAGCCCCATGAACAATGCATTTTCAGTAAGCAATTAGGATGCTGCATCAGAAAGAAAGCCGGAACGAGTACTGTACGAGGCATAGTGAGGAAAGGGAGAACGAGTTTGCAGAGGAGCAGGGACATTATTGGAAAACGTGGACGAGTTTCTTTGGATCGCAACACCAGCAAAGAAGGAAACGTGTTTTGTGTGAAGACATTGTCGAATCATCAGCAAAGGTCAGTTTTATTTTTTGTTGAGACAGGAATGTATGGTTTTGCGTATTAAATACCACAGTGCATATTGAACTACACATTTCACTATTATAAAATCATCAAACCTCAATCAATTTTGTTACTTATAAATCATTATAGTCGGTTTTTTATATACAATAATATTGATAAAATAAAATTTTTTATATAAAAAATTTTTGAACAGGTAGAACATCCTGCATAGCAGAGGTATAGACACGAAAACTGTCAGATTCATAGTTAATTATATTAAAAAAAAAATAAATTTGGACACAAAAAGAAATAAGATTCCTATTTTCCTAATTGTTAGATAAAATAAAGATAGAAGAATAAATAAAATTTGCAATATTAAACATTTATTTCCGTTTGATAAAATAAACGACTTTTATAATTTCTAATTGAAATCCATATCATATGTGTTATTTTATTCTCTATTATCTACTGAGAAATATTTTGAAGCCACGAAAGCAAGTATTGATAGCATAATTTAGCCCTGAGATTTACAATTTATTTATGTTTGATTTGTTTGATAAATGAGATAATTAATTGACTAATTAATCAAAGTAGATCACAACAAAATAGATACCTTCTCAGGGAGGCATAATGCTAAGTCATGTCGGTGTCTGATGCACAAATATCAAAATACGCGTAGCATCGGTGGTTCAGTGGTAGAATGCTCGCCTGCCACGCGGGCGGCCCGGGTTCGATTCCCGGCCGATGCAATAATTTTAATATTTTTCGATATAGAAATATTGATGTTTATCCAAACGCATCAAGTTATGTTGAACTTTGTAGGTTAGAAGATTAATTTGTTAGCTCCCAAATAGGCTATACTTAATTGGTTAAAATATCAGAGTTATAAACGAATAAAAACCTTTATGTTGATATTGTATAAAATGCCTCAAAAATTTAATTTACGCAAAGTGGCTAGCCCCTCCATACAGTTTTCTATTCTTTTTCTTACACTGCAATCCATGTAAACATTCTTAAAACCTTTGAACATTGAAAACAAATTTTCTTTTTCCGTTCGTTTCGCTCACCTCAGTCATCTCGACTATTTGCTTTCATAAATTGCTCACTCCGTTTAGTCCTCTATAGCAGTTGTGGATGGAATGTCAGGAAGAAACATACCTAGACATCTGCCTATAAACCTCGAATACAATGATCATTACAAAATAACGGCCGCGAAATAGTCCAGGGCGCATCTGTTTTGAGATGGACGTTGAGAGGTGACTCAAATGTTTTTGCAGTAATTGCTTGAAAATAACTCAAATAATAATATTTTAGTTATCCTCCCACTCAAAATGGTACGGAACATTGTTTAAATACTCAAAATGTCAAAATATGAAGGAAAAATTCGATTTTTTTATTGGTTTTTTGATTATAACTTTAAAACTGTTCATTTCTGAGAAAAGTTGTACTGATATAAAAGTTGGGTAATTAAATTTCCTACAACATAGAATTGGTTAAAAATTTAAAAAATAGTTACCCTTGTTGCAAAATAGCAATAATTGAGGAAAAAACCATACAAGAACAAGTATTGGTATTTTACGTTTTTCAACCATTTATGCTACACTTAGGACCTTCATATTTTACCCAGAAAAACTTTATGATATAATAAAACAACACTGTAAATTTCATTAGGATCAGTTTAATAGATTTTGCAAAATAAATTTTGCAATCCAGCTTTCGCAAAAAAATTCATTTTTTTAAAATGTTGCAGGACTGAAAATAAAGCAGATAGCAAGTTAATTTTTTTTGCTTATAGAAGGTTACTGTACCTTTCATTTGCAATTTGCAAAATTAAAATCGATTAATTACCACGGCGTCGGGAAATTTTATAAATAAACATTAATTTTTGGTGCTACGCGCAGGACAGCGGTGTTCGATTCACACAAGTTGATTTCCAACAAAATTTCTTTCAATCTTTATCTAATATATTATTTTCTTATTCTATATTTTGTTGTATTTTAATATTTTAATTCCACAAAAATCAAACTAATTTTATTATTGTTTGTGAAATATTGTTTAAACAATTGCATATGTTTAAAAATAATAAACTTTTATTCGCTAAGTTACAATATATGAACAAAGAAAGTTTTTGCTAAAAAAAGTGTTATTTCAAAGGATAGAGTATGTGTTTTTCACTTTAACTGCTCACAGGTATGTTGATAACCTATAGTCAGGCTCTGGAGAGGTGCAACAGGAAAAAATTTAGTTTTATTGCATGATAATGGACCTCTACATACCATTAGAGTGACTACAGACATCATTGAAGCAGAAGGTATCCCTTGTTTGGAGTGGCCTGCTTGCTCACATGAACTTAATCCTAACAAAATATCGCACGGTAGTACAAGCTGCTCTTAAAGGATGGAGCAACCTACCACAACAAAATGTTGATAATTTGATTAGGAACGTACCCACGCAAACTGATGCTTGCATAAGGACTAGAGGTGATAACACTGACTACCACAAAATACAAAAAAAATAAGTAAAAACAATTTAAACATTATTCGTTTTACATTGAAATTTTGTATGCTATTGACTTTAAAACAACTACTTTGAATTCGTTTGTTAAATATTTTACTGTTTTATTTAATTGTTATGTATTTGTTATTAAATTGCTTTAAAATAAATGTTATTTGACTTCGTGTGTTTGTTTTTTTAAATTCGCACGAAATAGTAAGAAATATCAGATGATTCCATATAAGTTTGGGTGTGTGTGTATAATGTAAGGTTACAGTTTGCAAAATATTATGAGAAATTAAAATAAACCATTATAAATGGTAACTATAGGCCTCTGACCTATAAGCTATTCTATTCATCGTGAGATGTAAGTCTCCCTTAGAGGTCTACCCATTTATTTGCATCTATTCGTGACTGGCCATGTCCTATATAGACCTATAGATAATAATTGACCCCTTAAAATTACGCTCATCCCCAAATCTGGTTTCCGGCTCTGGGGATTTTACTTAGCTAAGTCATGGTCTACTTATTCCCAAATTTTGGTGCACTATCTCAATCTAGCACGTCGCAGAAAACCCCTTATATTTTTTATATTCACACCTACCCCCAACCCTTTATCGGCCACGCAGCGTTCCACCCCTGGAGATTGTACTTAGTTACCTCATGACCTACTTATTCCCAAATTTTGGTGCAGTATCTCGATCATGAGCGTCACAAAAAAAATAATAAATACGGCGATTTTGACCCCTTATAACTAGCCCCTTATAACTCTGGTTTCCAACTAATCCTGGTTTATGCAATAGAATAGAAATTTGAGGTCCCGAAACATTTCTACTAGATACTACTGATCGGTTATTAGAATATCCCATTTATAGGTATACTTTTGCTTGGCACGAAGGCTATTCTAATAAGCGGGTTCGACTGTAATACTAACTTATGACAGGTATACCTACTAAAGCTACAGGAAAACCGACAGGTAGCATATAATAAAGGAACTGGGATGAAATCAAGGGAGGCCAACCCAAGTAGTAATTTTACGACCTGCAACCAATTTTGTCCTAATGGGACGTTAAATTTAAGGACAAAATTGGTTCACAATAAGCCTTAACCAAGGACAACGTCTGTTTTTCCTATGGACCAACGTTGCTGCTAATAAGTAATATAATCTGATGACCAACCGACATCGGGAATAACAACGTCAATTATTAGGATAAGGTTTGACGTTAAGCTGACGTCGGCCTTAACCTATCTGTAGTATAAGTGCAATTAAGTGGCAAACATCAACGACTACTCAACGTCGGGAATTACAACGTATTTTTTAGGATAGATGCCAACGTTCAGAGGACGTTGGTGTTTTATCGAGTATGGTAGACGTATTTTTCGGGAAGACGACAACGACAATCCAACGTTGAGAATACCAACGTTAATTATTAGGTTAAGGTTTAACGTTAAGCTGACGTCGGGTATAACCTCTATACTACAATGTAATCTACTGGAAGACATTTAACGACTGCTCAACGTCGGAGATTACAGAGTATTTATTAGTATCGAACCCAACGTTCAGAAGACGTCCGGTGTTTTCTCAGTAGGTATATGGTAGATTGCTGCGTGTACTTGCGGGAAGGTTAGAACGACAATACAACGTAGGTAATAACAACGTAGTTGTATACGGTAACCTGACGTCAAAGTTTCTTTTATAACATACCTGTAATTTACTAAAAAACGTCAACGACTATCCAACGTCGTAAAGTAAATTTTCGACAATTGGTTGTTTAGTTTCCAACTACAAAACGACGTAAAAATTTGCGGATTAGGGCCTATCTGACTTGACTCATCTTGACTTATATGACTATAATAGGGAGCGTTCAAGTATTACGTAACGCAGTTTGGGGGGGAGGGGGTTTTTGTAAAACGTTACGGCTCGTTACATGGGGGAGGGGGGTTCGAACAGCGCGTTACGTAACATTCTTTTTTAATTTAAATAAAAAAAAACTACATAATTTCTTTTATGTTTTACATAGACCCCTGAATTGTATTATGATTTGTCCACTGATTTTTCAGTAGACCTACCGATTTGAACTCCGATCTACTGAAAACTGTATAAAACCTACTGATTTGAACTCCAATCTACTTATCTACTGAAAACTGCATAAAATCAACCGAAAACTCTGAAAAAAATTCATTGCTCAAATATAAACCATTTCTCATTCATATAGTATACAACCCAAAGCCCAACATTCAACAGCGCATAATCTTCTTTCGTTTCACTTCACCTAAATTATATTTGATGGTAAAGTTAGCGACATAGGATTTTCAGGGTAAAAAATGATGTCAAGTGCCTAACCTAAGATAACAAGAGATTCTTTCGTTGAGAATTGTTTTGTTTTCAAAAGACCATGTGTCATATTGTGTTTCCAATATCCGGAACTGTTCCCTCGGACTTATTTATGGGTTTATCTGATGAATAGATAGGTAGGTACTTTATATTTTGGTAAAAATGAAATGGGTAATTTAAATTTAAGTCCATAATATGCAGTATCGTTTTCAGCAGTAGGTAGGTATTCATTAATGTTTTAAATACGCAAATTTTCAAATTATTTAAAAATGTCTTTAAATAAAAACCATTAAATACAAAACCCACTATATTTTAGTTTAGAAAAGTGATAGATATTTTAAAAAATAATACCCTTATTTAAAGTGTGATTCCTGAATTATTAATTTCAAAGTTTTACGTGATTAACATCTTGACGAAAATTATACATAATTTCAAAATTTCACCTTGCATTATTCATAATGGACCCTACATAATACATATTTTTGAGATGAGGTTGTTAAGCAGCTTCTAAAAACAAAAATATGCAGGGTGTTTAATTAAAATTAAAGATAATGGACTTCGCTAGGCTTGCATGAATCACCCTGTACATTTAAATTTATGTTTAAAAAGCACACATTTTTATATACGAAAATCTACAAGTCCCAGCGTTTTTTAAACAGCGTTTTTAAAATTTAAAACAAGGACAGAAATAATTTTATTCCATAAGTGCCTTCATATACAAGGTGTTTCAGAAAAAGGTAACACGATCTCTAGGATAGGTGAAAAATTAAAAAATAATTGGGGTTTGCTTACTAAATAATTTATGTAACGGCATGCGTTTTCACGATACAGGGCGTTGAAGAACAAAAAGTTTTCACATTTTTTTCACTATTTTTCCGAAACTACTGGTAACATCGTATATTATTCGTTATACAAAAATTTTTACTAAGCAAAATAAAATGTTGAAATAATAAATATGTTATTTTATTTTAAGCTTTTATTAAAAAAGATAAAATAGAAGAATGCATGAGAAGAACAATAAAGAATGAAACCAAAAATGTATGTAAGGATGGGGCCAAGTAGGGAAAATGTAAATGTAAAATTAATAATAAAAGATTATTATTGTAAGTTTTGAACATATTTCATGTCATGGGACATGAAATTACGAGTGGCAGGGATAACCAGACACATGAACTGAATAGAAGAATTGTTCTTGGGTGGGCAGCATTTGGAAAACTGAGAGAAACATTTAAAAGTGAGTTGCGCACATGCCTAAAGAGAAAGGTATTTGATCAGTGAGTAAAGCCTCGGCTACCAAACTAAGAGTAACGCAGAGAAGAATGGAGCGCTCAATGTTAGGAATAACTCTGCAAGACAAAATCAAAAACGAAGAAATCAGGAAAAGAACAAAGGTGACTGACGTCATCGAAAGGCTAGCCAGGTTGAAGTGGAGATGGGCAGGACACATTGCCAGAATGACAGATGGGCGATGGACAAAAAGGTTATTGGAATGGAGGTCAAGCGAAGACATGAGAAACATAGGCGTAACCAGGGGGGGGGGTTTTGGGGGTTGTAACCCCCCCCATTGGGATGTACTTTGAGCTCTATACGCTTAACACCATAGCCCTCAGAGACCTTCCAGTAGTTGTAACCCCCCCCTTTCAGGTAGTTGTAACCCCCCCCTTAGGATCATCCTGGTTACGCTTATGATGAGAAACGTCGGTCGACCGCCTACAAGATGGACTGACGACTTAAGAAAGCTAAATAAAAACTGGATGAGAGCGGCGCAGGATAGACGTGGTTGGAAACGAGGAGAGGAGGCCTATGTTCAGCAGTGGACATTTAAAGCTGAATGATGATTGTAAGTTTTTATTATTACCCCAAATGCCATTAAAATAATAACAAAGTTCTTTTACTGAGTTTCCGGTACTTTTCGCAACCTCGTTTTCCATTTAGGTTCAAATGGCCACTTGGGTGTTACGCAACGTTTAGGTAGAGGGAGGGGGGTACAGAAAAACGTTACGGTGCGTTACATTGGGGGAGGGGGGGTCAAAAATCCTCAAAAATTGCGTTACGTAATACTTGAACGCTCCCATATGACAGATATTACATTGCATAACATAACCTTACTTTTTTACACTTGGTTTTTCTAGTTTTTTTATAAACAGTATATTAACAATAACAATTTATTGAATGAAAAACCACCAGATTAAGGCGTGTTCACGACGACGACCCGTCGTCGGGAGTCTGTCGTCAAGACCAGGTTGTTTGCGCTTACTTTAGGACGTATTAGGTATACCAATAGGTAAATTCGAGGTGTGCAAGGTAAAAATAGGTTATACTAAAGGTCGGCAGGGGATGTCCTTGTCCAAATCAGTTAAAATGTAGTGTACTTTAGGTCGCGAGTTGGCAATTTTTTTGCTAGATTTTAATGAATATTTGATTTTAATTAACGAATTTTGTTTATATATCAGTCAAGGATAATTTTGTATGGGTCTAGACATAATAATATGTTTTTTTAATTACGATGGTTATTTCTATTTTTACCGTTTTGTTCGATTTAACCTGTAAATTTCTGAGGAGCTTTCAGTTTTTAGCAATTTTTATACCTAGTTTAACAGTACACTTCCTTGCGTTTGTAAATTTTCGACCGCATTATGCAATGAGGCAGATGATTAATAAAATAATTATACAAGTCACTTAGGTTATATTCTGAATAGAGTAGGAACCTACTTAAATAAGTATCAACAGGCCGTCATGCATCTTAGTTTCTGATGATTTAATATCCTCCAAGATTATTAACCTATTTGGTAAAAATGAAGTGTGTCGGCCGTACTTCTGTGGTAGAGAATTTTATACTATTACTTTACACGACCAAAGTCCTAAAAACTAACGTATTTTGACGATAAAATATCTGGAGCTGAGAAGTCGAGAGGGGGACGTCGAGGCAACCCGTATTTCTATTCCCCACTTAGGTGCAAATAGCGGTTTTCTGACCGTCGTCGCAACGTCGCGTATTAACGTTGGGGCATTTAATCCAACGTTAAGACGTCGTAATATTACGTCCAATTGCTTCTTGGGAATGTCCAAAAGCCATTGCAGTTATAATAAAGATGCCATGAATGTTTAATAAAAACAATTAGTTCTCTAATGCTTTCCTAAGTAATCAACATTAAGCAACAAAATATCGATTTATAATACGAGTCTCGCCATAACAGAGTGTTATAGATATAGAATACAGATTACCAGTAGAACAGTATTCAACGTTATCTATATCTTTTTCCTTATTAGGAAATATGTGGATCCTGTGTGTGGTCATTAGCCGCTTATCTCAACAATTATAATTAAATAAGTATTGCGTGGATTTAATGATGTTGTAATAGTCGTTTTCATTTTTAAACATAATTTAGATTGTTGATGGCGTCTGATATAAGTATATTAGGCCAGGGTAATAAGACAAAAATATACAGACTTCAACAGCTAGGGTACTGAAGCGTTTTTTAGACCGGTAATACATATTGTAACTATTTCCTGCAACGGCGTAACCAGGATGATCCTAGGGGGGGGGGGGGGTACAACTTCAAATGGGCTTGATTTGTCAGCATCACATAATGGTGTTAAGAGGATCGGTACGTATTTTCGGCTGCAATGCTATTCAAATGGGGATTCATTTTTTTAAACGCAGAATGAAAGATCACGTTATTAGCGAGGGCCGAAAGTCCCTGAGAACTTCTATAATGTTTACTTTAATAAGTTACAGGGGTGAAAAACTAAGAGAAAATTTAGTGTGATTTTTAATTTCAAATATATCATTCAAAATAAACTTTTTATTTATTCTAAGGGACTTTCGGCCCTCGGTAATAATTTAGTCTTTCATTCTGCGTTTAAATTTTTCAAAAATATTTATTGGTTTTTTCAGGATTCGAAAAAAATAAACACAATGCCGTGGTAATATTTTCCAAATCTATCTTTGTCTTACAACGCACTCAGCCGAATATAATATTGTCAGCATAATATATTGTCAGTCAGACACTGACAATCAGTGACAATTTTTAATATTTGACATTGCATCGGGAATATGTTGAGTTATTGATTAAATATTATTGAAATATAGTGTATTTCATAAATAATTGATTTAAGACGTGAACTTAATAAAAAGTTATTTATTGTGTATTATTTGTGGAAGATCCAAGCAGAGAATACATCAGGATAATATATTCTGTGATCCAAGTATTTTGTTGTTAAAGATGTTCAAAATTGTAAGCGTTGCATAACAATATATTATTAAAAAATCACTTTAACACTTTTCCTCTTTTCTCGATTGAGTATTAGTCTTTATTGTACAAATAAATTATTACAATCACTAAATACATAGTTAGTGAAACATTATCACATTTATTAACTGAATTAATAATTTCCAATTATAAAAATAACAGTTATCCAAGAACATTCAAAACCCATCTCTTTAAATTAATGATGACATTTTCAAGTAGAATGACATTCTAGTAATGTTTACGTATCCATACCAGTGTGAATTTTACTACGCGTAATTTGCCGTGTAAAGACAGAAAAAAGTAGGGATACACGTAAAATATTTGCGAATTATGTACCCATAGCCTTAAGCGTTTAGAGCTCAAAATACATACCAATGGGGGGGTTATAACCCCCCAAAATCACTCCCGGTTACGCCTCTGATTTCCTGCGTAGGATCTGTCGGCCATTTTTATTTATAAACAATTTAGTGTCAAAAACGGCCTTTTTTCCTTTTTTTATCAAATCGATGGAAAACAGTGAAACATGGCGTTTTTAGTACAAACATCATCGAGAGCATGGAAAAAGCTTTAAAATGGCGTATTACAAAGTTTGATATTCTCATTTATTGTTAATATAATTGTCAAAAAGGGTCGAAATTGCAAAAAAATTAATTTTACAATAACTATTGTAAAGATTAGTGTACAGCTTTGAAATTTTTGTCAAATGAGGGTTCTTTGGTTTTTAATATGTGATAAAAAATATTTTTAACAAACGCTTTTCTTTAGTTACGAGTGACTGAAAGTAAACATATAAAAAAATCAACTAAAAAGCAAAAAATAAAAAAAAATTGAAAAATCTAACACATTCGTCAAAGAAAAGCATGATGGGTCTTCATCGAATAAAAGGTTTTCGCACCACTCTTTTCTTTAACGAATGTGTTAGATTTAAATTTTTTATTTTTTGCTTTTTAGTTGATTTTTTATAATATGTTTAATTTTAGTCACTAAAGAAAAGCGTTTCTTAAAAATATTTTTGAAGTTATACCTACTTATTTACGCGCATATGAGGGTGAATTTTAGTAGGATTAAAACCTTTGATCCCGGCGCAGTCGCATTACAACTTTGTTCTGATTGGAGGTTCAAATGACATGACAAAAATTATCCAATATGGCAGCTGTATCACAGCTGTGGGACTGTGGTTTGGTTATGTATGGTGTATGGTTGTTGCGTTTTAAAATTTGTAGGAAGAGAAATAACAAACAAAAAGTTAGTTAATGGTTATACTGCCTTTTTAAATAGTTTTCATATTATATTTTTGGACTTATTAACATAGAAGAGATGATTGTTGCATGTCAATGTGAAAGCCCATCAAACTGTGACTAGTATGAGTGCCGCAAAATTACTGATAAAAAACCTATTAGCTCGAAGCCGTAGAGAACTATGGATAACAACAATCAACCGGGACGATCTACGATCTCGCTTATTCAAAGCTAAAGAATCTTACACTGGCAAGTGTTGTAAAAATAGTAGATCAAATTTTGTTATGATATTGTCACATTGTGAAACGTCAAAATATTTATATTTCATTTATTAACATTAATATTAATAATACAACTTCCGCAATTTGAAAAATGTGGTTTAAAAGGTTTTTTATTATAATTTTGTGTCTTTGGATTTGTCTTCCTTGGGCGCAAAATAATAAAACATCTATTTTTATATTTCACTTGTCACCGTGATGTGTAAATATGTATATCTGACACGTTAATAGTATGTGCCTTGATGGTCTTGTTGGTAGAGCATTGGACCAGATATTGAGAATTCGCAAGGTTGCGGGTTCAATTCCTGGACGATTCATACTTTTTTCGTTTTTTTTTTTTAATATTTGGCATTGTTAAGTTTTGGTTAAATTTTGGTAATTATTGTTAATTTTTTGTATTGTAACTGTTAAGTAGGTATATTTATTTCGTTGAAATTATATTATAATAGAAGTATAACTTCTTACGTGCGTACAAAGTACACACACATTCTTTTTTTTTTCTTATTTTTTTATTTTTTACTTTTTAGTCTTACACTTTTCAACCATTATAAAATATATCGTCATGTTTATTAAAATAATATATGTATAAAACATATGATGTACAAACATGAAAAGTAGTCGGAATCGGCAAAAAATTTGAAACTTTATTGTTTATTTATGAAGCATAACGTAAACAAATAACTTAAAAAGTGAAATTATGTAAAGTTCATATAATTAGCTACAATCTGTAAAAGTTTCAAGTTTCTTCATTGTAAAAAACAAGAGAATTTAAGCATATTCCATTCAAATCGTTTTTTTAACAATTAATAAACATAATTTTTTTTATTGACTATTCGTGTATTGTTCCCACGAATGCATATGTCTACAAATTTTGATTCATTTGCATTGAAGAAAAGTCAGTCAAATTAACGTCTAAATATTTGATATTTGATGCAAACTATTGAAGTAAAATTGAAGCGTTTAAAAATAAAAAACAGATGGCCATAAACAAAATTTGGCCTGTCGGGATTCTGGCGTGTCGGGATTTTGGTCGTCGGGATTTTGGCTGTCGGTATTTTGGCTGTCAGTCAAAAAACATGTCAATTTGTATTGGAATGGGGACGAATTTTTATGCAAAATTATGCCATCAAATCTAACCCCCTGCATCAACCCCCAGCTTTTTTATTAATTAACAAGTGTAGTCGAGTGATACATAATTTGAAAGGTATTTTTTTCTCTACATGACCCTTTAACTTTTTTTTTAATTTGCGGAATAACTTTAAAGATAATTTTGGATTTAACTAATTTATAATAAATTTGTTACGTCCAAAAGTGTCTTCAAACTTATTACGTAAATTAAAAGACAATAGAGTGTCGTTTAGAGAAAAAATTACCGTTCAAATGATCTACCACTCGATCACACCTGCAATTAAAAAAAAGTGGGGGTCGATGCGGGGCAGTAGGGGGTTACATTTGAGTGCATTAATTTTGCATGAAAGTTCGTCCCCCTCCCATTATAAATTGACGTGTTTTTTTTAATTTTAAAGAAGCTTTTGGTTTCTGAGTTTCTGGGAAGATCAAATTTTCGTTGGAACAGACTGTAAACATATAGGTACTATGTATACCTTAAACGCTATTTCACATTATAAGAATTTCGACCGTGCGATGGTTAAAATCTACATAGTGGCTCGAGCAATGATATGAAATCTTTCTCCCTTTACCGCTTGAAATGTTCGGTGAAAGGAGAAAGATTCCATATGATTGTTCGAGCCACTATGTAAATTTCAACCATCGTACGGTTAAAATTCTTATAATGTGAAATAACGCTAATTCGGAGTCGGAGTTGTAGATCATGCCGACAGAAATCTTTTTCATTTTGATGATTTTGATTTATGCATCAAGATACCTACATAATATTTAAAAGAACCAGGGGCGGCTCGTGATAGTAGAAGGTGGTGAGGCACACTACACCTGAGCAATTTTATTATTATTGTTAGCATCTCTTTAATGGCCGGAAGGTCGATTTTGTGACGTCATAACGCTAGGACTAATCTAGGACCAATATTCCCGCACAAAAATCCTCACAAATTATCCCTGGACAAGAAATACCCAGACAAATAATCACTGGACAAATAATCCCCTGATAAAAAATCCCCACAAGAATCCCCGGACAAATAATCCCCGGACAAAAAATCCCCACAAAATATCCCAGACAAATAATCTACAAATTTTTTTTATTCAAAATATCCCCACAAAGAATTCTGGATAAAAAATCCTCAAGAAATATTTGCTGTCGATTAGTTCTGGTCGAGTTATTTTGAATTCCAATTCCATATCGAAAACTTCAAATTTTACATAACAAAAGAGTGTGCGTTTTTTCAAAAATCGTGGAAGCTATGGGGAATGAGCTAAGGCTGTGGGAATCATGTTGCAATATTATTCGCTTAAATCTTTTGCTCACTCTGATTTGAATAACTATGTTCAAAAAAATTTTACAAAAAAAACACAACCACAACATACAACATTCTTGAAACACTTAAAAACTACTTTTGTATGCAAATGTAACAAATAAATAAAAAGAATGTGTGTGTACTTTCTACGCACGTAAAAAGTTATACTTCTATTATATGATTTCTTAAAAATAAATATACTTTTTTGCACGATTGATCATTTTTGACTGTTTACCGTGACAGATTTTACGTCAGTAGGTGACATTTACTAGCAACTCGACGGTAAGTAATCCAACTCGACGGTAAGTACTCCAACTCGACGGTAAGTAATGCGCTTACCGTCGAGTTAAAAAAATCTCTTAATTTTAATTTATTTTTTGAAAGAATAAAGAAAACTAACGAATTATTTATTAATATTGAAACTTCTTAGGCCTATAGCCAACATTTTTTCTCTTCAAATACGCGATCAAAGTTGAAAACTTGGAAATATCAATGCCATCATAAAGAAAAACGGTGGATTTAATCATTGAATATTCTGACCAGAGGCTTCCAGGAGCTTTCAACTGCATATGTCTTTGAACGAAATATGCCAATAGAGTCTTTTCTTCGATTCTTAAATTCTTGCCTTCGCACCATTTTTTAAAACTTTGGTAGGTATTTTGATAACGGATTTTGGATTTTTCGGGAATAATTGCGGAACACCCTTCTTCCCAAGCCCGTTCAATTTCTTCAAATTCACTTTCGCTCATATTTTAATTTATAATAATCAAAATTGTACTTAAAATTATTGACAACTAAATAAAAACTCAATTCTCCATTGTTGTTATGCACCCTAGTTACTACCTAACAACCAAAGTATCTATCTTGATAAAATGAATGAAACTAGTCAATATGACGAAAATGTTTAATTTTATAATTTATAATGGTATCAATCGTGCAAAAAACGTTATAAGCATGTCGAACGTTAAGGGTAACCGATCTCAGACAATAATTGGAGTCGTCGCTCCGCTCCTCCTCCAAACAATTGTCTTCGATCGGTATAAAACCCTTACCGTTCTCCATACTTAATATACTATAAACAGATCGTTTTAATTTTTTTAAACACCAAACTAATTTTGTGCTTACCGCTTTCAAAAAAATAAAAAAAAAGTATAGGATTGCTCCGGATTCGAACTCAAGACCTCTCGATCTCTAGACTAAATGCTATACCAAATACGCTACGAGGACTGTGTCTGTATCGGTTCGGACGTACCCAATGATAATTCACGGTAACAAAGAGACAAGGTATAATAAGGTGAAGTATAATAAATATACAATAAAATGTTTTAATAATACTCATCTTACTCCTGAGGAAGACAAATCCAAAGACACAAAAATTATAATAAACATATTTACTAAACACACTAATATATTCTTTTCACACCTTTTCTTGCACTGATTTGCAAGATTGAGCAACTAAACGCCATACTGTCTGTGTGTGCATGCGCGCAGTAATATGAAAGTTTACTCTCAATCATTCCTAAAGAAGTATAACTTCAAAAAAAAATTTATTAGTTATATATTTTACAAAACAAACACAAACACAAAATACATCATTTTTGAAACACTTAAAAACTACTTTTTTTTATGTAAACGTCCGATGTGGAAGTGGAAACGTTAATAAAAAATCATTTTTTAAGTTAAATTGTGGCTTATTTCCCATTTAGAATAATAAATTACATAAATGCCACAAATAAAAATCTTTAGAACAATTATTTATTAGGCGATAATGAACAATGATTTAAAATGAACAATGTTTTAAATACATATCCATAAACTTCTAAAATATACCATATTATGTATGCATAGAAAGCTATGATCTGCAATCGACTTGGTGCTTGTAGTCGGTTCAGTTCCGCTATTCCTATTCCGTTCCGCGGAGCCTGAGGCCGTTCGGCTATTCCTATTTCGTTCCGCGGAGCTTGAGGCCCGCCTCAAGGATGAATTTTGTTCCTAGAATCGGTAGCACATTTTTCAAATTTTGCCGGTTTTACTGTTGGCGTTGTCCCATACTGTTGCAGATGGTGTGAGGCTAGCTTCAACTGTAATGATTTGAGAAAGTTGGAATGAGATGCTTGATGCATAGATGTATATAATACTGGCACGTGGAAGACGGATAAAAAGATAAAGAGTCAGGGCCGTACCGATTTTAATTTTTTTCATAAAAATAAAGTTTTTTAAGAAATTTTAAAAAGCTAAATTATATTTAAAAAACTGATTATAAAACAACGAAATAACGTAAATAGTCGATTGATATACTGATGAGGCAGTGCCTCACCTGCCTCATAGGACAAGCCGCCACCGAAAAGAACAGTGTGGGATTTAAAACAAAAACAATGATATATACTAGTCGGGGCCCCCGCAGAATTGGAAATGGGGCCCCCTTTAAAAAATTACTAAATGTGACATGTGTAGCAAATACCTATATGTGTTACAGCCCAGTAAATGAACGTAAAATATGGCGATACTGTGTAATTTTCAGTGTCACCACCGAAGTCGTCAACTCAAGACTTTTCGAGTTATTTATGAGTAAAAATGTTCATTGTTCAACAAAAAAACACGTTTTAGGCGATTTTTCGCAAATAGTTCAAAGAGTAAGTATTTGATCGAAAAGAATATTGTTAGCAAAAATGTAGTAAAAAATGAAATAAAAATGAAGTACCTACATCGACCCAGTAAAAGAAAAGTTGTAGCTCATGAAAATTTTTTCTTATTCGTCAAATTTCAAATCGAATATTTTATCATGATAAACCAAAACATGGGGATATACTTTTCGAGGAAAACTCATTAGAACTTTTTTAAAGTGTTTAAAAAAAGCTTTATTTGTATTTTTTACAAAAGTTTCTAGCATCAAAACTAAGCCAGTTACGCTCAAAATACAGTTAGTCCCATTTTTTGGTAAAAAAATTATGAAAATCTCCCCCTATTTGGCACCCCAAATGAAACTAATCCTTATCGCTTTACAAATTACTTAACTTTTTATATGACCTGTAAGTTTCACCGGTTCAAAGTGCTTATTTTTGAAAGGGTTCTAGTTGAAAGGGCTTGAACGAGTCACTAATCACGAGTATATGCAAATTTTAAACAGCCATAAAATCTTAACCAATTTTTGTCGTACAGAAAAACAAAATCAAGCTAAAATATTTATAAAAGCAAAACCTACATTTCTTTACACTTTAAGATTTTTCGTATCACTAATACTTTTTAAGTTATTTAAAAAAAAGGCATTTTTCCAAAATAAAACAATTTTTTTGCTATGAAACCAAATTTTTTCAAAAATAATAACTTCGAACCGGTCACACTTACAGATCATAAATATAAACAATACATATTTAAAGTAGTGATGTAACGAATGTCATTTTTTTAACATTCGCGAATACGAATACGAATGCGAATATCTGCTACTGACATTCGCGAATGCGGATGCGAATGCAAATGTCCAATTTTTTTAATTTGTTTCTATTTTTGTAATGTTTCCTAAATTTTTAATGAAAAGTTAATTGATATTTAGTGTAAATCAATCTGAATCTTAAGCTTTATTACATAATACCAAATAATTAAAAAAAAGTGAAAGCTGATAATGTGATTATACAAGGTTAAGTTCTATCTAGCTATTGCCCTTCATTTGTCCAAAGTTGAACGTAGACCTCCCCCTTACTTTTCCACTCTTCTCGGTTCAGTGCTAATGCTGTCGATCTGGTCGCTGCGTATCTCTTTAGGTCACTCGACCATCTCGTCTGTGGTCTGTCCCTTCCTCTTTTGTAGTCCCAAGGTCTCCAGTGAGTTATCGCTTCATTCCATCTTCCGTCTCTTTGTCTGCTGTTGTGTCCTGCATATTTCCATTTGAGAGTAGCTGCATGTTTGAGGTTAAGTTACCTTTTCTTAATAAAAAAAGATGAGAAGTGATTTGATTTTATTAACCTAATATTATCTTAAAATTATTTTTTTTCTGGTTTTCATATTCGCAAAACATTCGCATAAATTTCGCGAATGCGAATATGCAAAAACATGCGAATATTCGCGAATGCGAATGCGAATACGAATATTCGTTACATCACTAATTTAAAGTAAATGATAAAGCGCTAACGTTAAATTTTATTTGGGGTGCAAAATAAGGGGAGATTTTCATGATTTTTTCTACCAAAAAAACTTTATTTTGAGCGTAACTCGTATAGTTTCGGTGCTAGAAACTTTTATAAAAAAATAAAAATAAAGCTTTTTTTGAAACATTTAAAAAAATTTAACTAGTTTTTCCAGAAAAGTGCTTCATTTTTTGGTTATTTCAGGTTGAAATATTCGATTTGGAATTGGACGAATAAGAATAATAATTAAGTATTTTCTATAAGAATAATAATTGTTCATGAGCTTCAAATGTGCTTTTACTGTGTCAATGGAGTTCATGAATAAGTACACCATTTTTTTTTGTATCTTATATGCTACATTTTTGCTACAAATATTTTTTCGATATCAAATATTTAATTGGATAAAATACTTATTTTTGAGTTATTTGCAAAAAACCCGTCTGAAAACTTTTTTTTTTGTTGAAAAATAAACATTTTAACTCGCAAATGACTTGAAACGTATTAACATAGATAAAGAAATTCTATAGAACAAAAGTTGCTTATAATTAGTCAATTTATACATTTCCGGACTTATTTTAAAAGTATGTTTTTCACAACAAGAAGGGGTGTCACCCCCCGAAGTAAAAGCAACCAACGGCATAAGTCCAACTTTGAAGTGAAGTATAACTAGAACCTAAATCCAAATCGTCAAGCAAATACATCCGTCGTGACGCTGATAATTTCACTCCGAAACTGTCATGTATTGAGCTATTGGCGTATTCATGCATTGTTTATGACGACTTACATTTTTCATCTTTATTGGTATAGAACAAAAATTACTAAATGATTACATTAGTACATAGTATTATTCTATGAGATGAACAACTTTCTTCGTGCACGACTATCAGCGAATATAATATCTACAATTTTATTAATTCAGATGGGCAACTTCATTTTCAATACTGCACTGCTTAAAAAACGTATGTATGCGAATAATATAACAACACATTTTTACATATATTAGACGACAATATGGGACCCCTGACATATTGGGGCCCCGCCGTAAGCTTCATGCTGCGGGGGCCTCTGTTACGCCTCTGGATAATTGTATCGAAATACTAAACGTAGGTAAAGATTAAAGAGAAAACCCATTTCTAGATTTAGAAATATTGTTCTAACATTCGGCAAATTGCAGTTCTCAAAAATCTTCAATAGTCACATACAAAGCATTATAGTTTATTGTCGTCACCCTAAAAGCTCGGGAGACCGGAAAGGATTAAGTTTCTAGTTATGAGATGTTTCACTTGCCGAATACGCCTATTTAGAAATTTACGTTTTTAAATTTAAACACAAAAAATAATATACCTAACAATAACAGATTTTTACATAATATCAGACGACAAGATGGGCCCCCCGCAAGCTTCATCCTGCGGGGCCTCTGTTACGCCCCTGAATATAAAATAGGAAATATCTGAGTTACGCGGAATGGAGGAATTTCAACCGAAACAGAATAGAACTATTGGAAAAGAAACTAATCTGAGAGAGAAGATATATTAGAAATGAATTATGAGAAAAGAATAACTTTTATTAGTTGTTGTGTTAATTAACAAAAGCTGGAACTAGACGCACTGCATTGAAATCTAATTGTATTTCATACATAAATATAATATCGTTGTGATCGTTGTTCTCTGATATGTTCAAAATATTTAAAATTTAAAAGGGAAAACCCTAGTTGGAAGAATACCATCGTTAAAACAACAAAATAATGAAGTGATGTCTTCTATTGTATGTTAGAACTTAAATTTATGAATTTTTTTTTAATTATCCAAATGGATTATTACAAAGCGTTTGCTGATCATCCTGAGGATGGTCAATTTTACCGAAAAATGACTATTATCAAAAACTTTCTTCAAGCATCGGTGGTTCAGTGGTAGAATGCTCGCCTGCCACGCGGGCGGCCCGGGTTCGATTCCCGGCCGATGCAACGCTTTTTTGTTTTTTTTTTCTTATCAATATTGTCGCTTCTTATTATCATTTCTATTTTGTTTAAACTCTTTCAATGTTTTTGCTTCTGTTTATAAGACAAAACTAATTTGAGATATTTTATTAATTATGTATATTAGGTATTTTTGGAATTGTCATTCTGTGTTTTATAATATGTATATCATATCATAAAATTTCATAATAGGTTTAATAATTAAGATAGATTATCAATGTCTGTCTATTGTCTATTGTCTATGAAAAAGTGAATTGAAGAAGCTCTTTCATCACATCTACTTAATGTCCAACTCTAGTACCAACATCACACTACTACTACTACTTCTGATGTAAAACTTATTCATTGAAAATAATTCTTAAATTTTTTCATAATTTTAACAATCGTAAAAAAATAAAAAAAGATGCATCGGCCGGGAATCGAACCCGGGCCGCCCGCGTGGCAGGCGAGCATTCTACCACTGAACCACCGATGCGATGAATCTTGGATATCATCCTGATGGGGCGGCTCTAGCCCCGATGAACTATGTAGTCAATATTGTTTAATAATTATTGAAGTACTAATAATTATTAATATGAAATCATTATAGGGGAACTTGTATAAAATATTAAATTCGAAAAAAATGTTATAAATCACAACAAGAACATAATTTAAAACATGTATCAAAGATAATTATTTTTTTTGTCTTTCATTGGGTCCCTAAATACGATTAAAAATTCAAATTATACCAGCCAGCCCAAAACGCGTCGTGACGTCATCCGGTTATATCAGTGTTTCCCAACGTGGGGCCCACGCCCCACAGGGGGCAGTTTGATTTTTAAGGGGGGCAAAAAATGAATTCTAGCAAATCAACGAACTTATTAATATTTAGACGTTTCAAAGAATTCAATGAATTGCCTAATGAATTAATAGACCGCATGACAGTTAAAAGTTTTAAAGATAAATTTAAGGTTTTCCTTAAAAATATAAAGTAATATTTAAATGGGCAGAGAACATGCACAATATTTTTTGTTTATTTTTTATTTTTAGTTATATTATGTAACCTAATACAGTGGAACACCGTTAACTCGGATTAATTGGGACCGCGGCCGATCCGGGTTATCGAAAATCCGGGTTAGCCGGAGAAAATGGTAAAAATTAATAAAATATGGTATGCTTACAGATAAACTCCGTTATAATTGTCACACAGACACTGGTAAACCACGTTCGCATTCCACACAAAACCACACATACAAAGCGTCGTCAAAAGTCTCATTCTTAGCTTTATTAGCTTTGCACCGATTAAACTGTCTTTTGTTATCATTTTGAAAAAAAAATTCTTCGATTTTAGTTCTATTTTTCTTCCAATCCGATACTGTAGATGTACCGACACCATAATATAATGCTGCAAGATTCACCTTTATCAATTCTACTTAATGCTTCTAGTTTCTTTTCCATTGTCACTACAACATTTTTACGTTTTGTTGCCCTTATAGACAAAAGACACGCAAACACAAAATCTGAATAAATTTACGAACGATTACAAAACGGAAGCGAACAATAATACGACATTACTACACACAATACCGTCTCTGATGTTATGTTATTTAATAACAGTGATGACTAAGACCATTGTTAAAAAAAGAATTTTAATAGTCTTTTCTAAACAATGCTAACACAGACAGTTTCAAAAAAATAAAGGATAACACAGGTTCCTGTTGTTTTCGACAATGAATGTGGTGTACCATGAGTCATTTTTACTATGCTATATGTAGTTCAATCCGGTTCCATTATCTCTCAAATATTATATTACATAGAGTTGGTACAAAACCTCGTGAACCTTGAAAATGCGTATGTATAACCGAAATAAAATGAAGCCAAAAGCATACGACTATTTTATTTGCTGCGAATTGCGCGACAGGGTCCCATCTGCACCCTGATATTTTCAGTAATGTCGGATTCATCAATCGTTTCGTTCGTATATTGACGTCACCAAATGAATGAATTAGGTTCACGAGATTTTGTAACAGCAATACATTTTTATTGTTGAAATGTTTGTCTGATAAAAATCGGTCCGGGTTAGCCGGAGTTCCGGGTTATCGGGGGCCGACTTATCGGGGTTCCACTGTACTAGGATACCTATTTGAAATAAAGATATCTACCTATCATAAATCAATAATTCAAAAAGTTGTTTGCTTTTCACACATCCCCTAATCCTGGTTTATTTTGAGTAGGTATAAAAGTTCGCTGTGTCTAGGTACACGCTAACGTGTACGCAGATAAAAAGTTAGGTACGAAATTAAAATGTTACGAAACGTCATCAAGTCAGTGACGTCACTATTTAGCGTGCACTGTTACTGGTTTTTTTCATACTGTGCAAAGCTAAACTGTACGCTAACTTGAGCCGCTTGTATGCTGCGGTTACCGCGAGTGTCAGATTGTTAAAATTTGTCTAATCGCGTTGTGTTTACACTTTAATATTGATTAGTAACGAGTTTTCTTATTTTTTATTTGTTTAGTGTTTGTTTTTAAATTAACTATGGAGTGTGGACAATTATTTAGTTCTTTTGAGTTTAACAACATTTTTTACATTTACAACATTACAACATTACATTACAACATTTAACAACAGTATGAAAAAGATAAGAGACTATAAATTAATATCTATTTTTTTACTTATAAGTGAAATAGTATTACCGCCCAAAATTAAAATAAAAGGAAGACCTAAAGCTTTCACAATAATAATTAACTTACGTATAAACATTATTTTAACAATCTTTTGTACATGTCATGTCAACTAAACACAGATTTATTTTGCTAACCTGAATATATGTATACTTTTATATATGTACATTGATTTATGACAATTAAGTTTGAAACATCTGAATAGTTCTGCTTCCCTTCCCTTAATAACAAATATTTTTCTATCAAACAAACACTTAGCCCGATTTCATAATAAAAGTTAAAGGAGGCTTTAATCAATACAACATAATCAATAGGGCTTTTCATATTTTCATTCGCACTCATTTGTATCGAGCTTCTGTCATGTGTCGCCTAATATTAATATATCTACGTCATACGTCTTTAGTTTGTATCATTGGTATATACTATACATACCAATAACGTATGACGTAGATATATTAATATTAGACGACACATGACGGAAGCTTGAAACAAATGACAATCGATGAAAATCCCTATTAGTTAAAGCTTCCTTTAAGTTAAAGTATCCTTTAACTTTATTAGGAAATCGGGCGTAAGCATATCAAAATAGCGTGTACCAAATATACAGTCACTGCGCACGCTAAACAATGACGTCACTGACTTGATGAAATTTAACTCGCGTGTACCTAACATTTGATTTGCGTACACGTTAGCGTGTACCTAGTCAGACCGATAAAAGTTCGACAGATTAAAAGACTGTATTTTGTAATTTAAAAAGTTGTTTGCTTTTGTCACATCACCTAATTCCTAATTCTGGTGTATTTTGAGTAGGTATAAAAGTTTAACAAACTAAAATAGTGTTTTTTGTTTAAATCTTACTTTAAAAAATCTTTAAATTGATCTTTAAATGTACATCATGCATAATGTTTTGTAAAATTAATAAAAATAGAAAATTGAACTAAAACTACGAGCAATATTATTTAATTATGTAGTTTTATATAGTTTCTTCTGGCTTATTCGTTACACCACTGGCACTCGTGTTTGGTTCTCACTTGTTTTCAGTTTTGTTCTCGTTGCGGCCACTCCTGGGAAGTGTAAAATTCTACCTACTCTAAGGGAACTTTGTTTGATATAATTCTTCATTTTACAAATACCTCTACCCTTTTTTCTTACGTCGTTGTCATTTGGTCTAATATCTCATATCCATGAGAAGCTTATACTTTTCACTTTAGTTATAAATTGGTCTACATCCTGGCTGGAGCCGTCCCATCAAGATATCATTTTTTACATAGCATCGGTGGTTCAGTGGTAGAATGCTCGCCTGCCACGCGGGCGGCCCGGGTTCGATTCCCGGCCGATGCAATAAGTTTTTGGACCTTTTTTTGATACGATTCTTTACTACTTCACTAATAACTCTACCCTTTTTTCTTTCGTCGTTGTCATTTGGTCTAATATCTCATATTCATGAGAAACTTAAACTTTTCACTTTAGTTATAAATTGGTCTACATCCTGGCTGGAGCCGTCCCATCAAGATGTCATTTTTTACATAGCATCGGTGGTTCAGTGGTATAATGCTCGCCTGCCACGCGGGCGGCCCGGGTTCGATTCCCGGCCGATGCAATAATTTTTGAAACTTTTTTTTATATGTACAATTCTTTACCAGAGTGGCGGCTGGTCAGGGTCGGCAGCATTTATGGACACATTATAGATTTTTTTAAATATTTAATTTAATCAGAGTTGATGATATTCGTTTCTGTGAAATAAAAAAAATATCTGTGAGATAATACAGACTAAATTTTATTTATTGTTTTTAAAAGAATTGGATCGATCCCATACGTTAAGTGATAAGGGGCCGCTGTGCGTAAGAGACTTTTCAAAAATTATCCCATAGCCATGCATCCGATTGCGATTGTGTGTTTTCGGCAAGCCGTCCCCAGATTGAAGATTTGCTTGTATTAAGAAGCTATGGAATATTAGCCGATAGGCAACCAATTATACATTTACCGTATCTATTTGAATGGCAAGTATATACGTACCGAGCCACGTACCTTGATATCGCGCCCGAGATAAAATTATGAAATAGGTAAGTAGGTAGTTTTACGTCGTTTAATAATTGATATTAATGATATTGTAATTTTTTTAAGTTGTTAGGAATTACCATTTAGGTGACAGGATGAATCAGAGGATTCGTTACATCAAGTTAATTATAGAGAACAAATAAAATTGTTTAACAAATTTTCTAATTTACTTTCTGACTCGAAGACATTTAGCGGCGTACCTAAAACAGCACAGAATGAAAGAATCAATTAGTAGTTACATTCTGATGCTTTTCGGTAGAAGTAGGAGATAGAGGTAACATGTCATTCACAAGTATCAATAATTGATTGTTCTTCGATACGCGTTACGTCTAATATTTATGAGAGGTTTTTAGGTTTTCAGACGTGAGTAGAAGCTATAAGACAGAATATATTTTTGGTGTTTTAAAGGACATATTAAAATTTTTTGATATCAAAAATAAATTGGTATTGGTATTGGTGAATTGTATGGTCTCCAGGCAAAAGTTAAAACTATTGCACCAGGCAAAACTATTATTTACTCACTGTTATAAGTCATTGACCTCTTTGACGATTGAAAATTTAAAAGTTACGCCAAAGAATTTTCAAAATATCTATTAGACAAGTTCATTAAAAATTATCGATCATTCTTTAATCAAATAAAATAAGAAAATAGATTAACAGGTTTATATGCTGATCCAAATATTCTCGGAAGGTGGGATAAGTTTCAAAATATGTATAATTGTATATACTGCGATTCATTAGGTACAACAAACTGTTCCCGAAATTAATAAACTATTGTGCTCAAATGTGGGCAAATTCTGCCTCAAATGAACGGGATTTCTCTTGTCTCAAAAGAGTCAAAACGTATTGTCGAAACACCATGAAACAAGAGAGAATGTTAAACTTGTCTCAAATTTCAAATGTCAATAGAAAAAAACTTTTAAAATCTCTTCAAAGCAATAATAAATTTTACAATGACGTTATAACCCATTTTGCTACTTCGAAACAACATAGACTAAATAGACTTAATTTATAAACAGGTTTAGGTTCTAAATTTATAGGAAAAAACAAAAAAAAAACAAAAAAAAATAAAAAAAATAAAAAAACAAAAACCAAAAATCTCCTATGAAATTGAAGCCTGTTAATTAGATGGCGTACCTATCTGAGGAGACAAAACCTTGCCGACCCTGCCCCTAAAGCCACGTGACTGTACCACTATCTTCGTTAAAACTAGGTTGCACTAAGTTTCTTATTTTGATACAAATTCGAGTATTTTGCTCTAGTTTACTTTCCAACTACACTACAACAATGGATATTAGTCCACGTTTCCCTTCTGTTTTTTGTTATTATCACTATATTGATATTGATACCTTTTGAATTTATTTGGTGATCTCTGAATTTTTTGTGTTCTCTTTTTGTTGGTTCCATGTTTTAACTAATAGTGTTATCTTTCTTTTCTTTTATTTATTTTTGGTATTGTAGTGAATTCCTTATTGGAGTGCGGGCGAAAAGCATAGTAGGGAAACATTCGAGATTGGACTAAAATGCGCGGCAATTGGACTGTTTTTAGATGTTGGAAGAGAGTGAAGTAATCCGGTCAACTTAAGACATCAAAATGCTTGGCAAATAACAAAAATTGCCGGAGAGCCAAATTTTGGTGGAGAGCTAGGGTATACCATAACAAATAAAGTTTAAAAAGTGCCCATCGATCCCATGTGTGCGTCAAAAGTTATTCGGGGTCAAAGGTTAAAATTTGAGATTTTTTGGATTTTTTTCGAAAACGGTAAGTTTTATCAAAAAAACCTTAAACCAAAGTTGTAGATCTTAAAATTCTCTTCAAAAATAGTCCTTATTATTTTTTTCCTAATAGTTGCCATTCCTGAGATATCGCGATTCAAATAGTCACATTATACAGGATATGCATACGTTTCCACACCACCTGCACCTGTGAGGTAGTGTACTCGGCGCGTTTTTTTACCGTGGTTTCCCCTGTAGGCCTACTCCACTAACTGTTTTGACAATTTTAGGATAATTTAAGGAAACAATACCGGTCAAGTTCTAGATATTACCTTATTATTGATATTGATTATTGATATTGCTATTAATTATTAGGTTAACTATTGTTTTGATTTATTTAGATATTTTAATCAGATTCATATTCTTGAAAGTCTACTTTAACAGTCAAGTCTTCTTCGATTTCATCTTCTTCCTCTTCCTCTTGCTGGATGTTCAAAAATTGTTCAAATGTGACTGAGTCATTGGTCTCTCCATTAAAATCACAGGAGTCTTCCTCTGTTGTACTAAACTGGACATTAGGGTGGAGCGAAGTTGACCGATATTTTTCATTTTTCTTTTTTTGAAATGGGCTAGTACCGAAAAGTTGTCTATTAGGTAGTATATTATAGGGAAAAAAAATCAACCCCCTGTGTTGTAATTTGGAGGTTCCCCCCGGGACTTGAAATTTGCCTATAACGTTGTATACATTAATAGCAGCTCTTCATTTGTATTTTATATTTTAGCATTAAAATGCAACCCAGAACTCACCACGAGGAGGTGGCTGCTAAACGAGTTCCACCACCACCCCCTCCGCCACCGCCCTCCACCCCCAAAAATTCTTTTCACCACCTAACTCATAATGTAAATATGGTATTATGTAGTGTCTAGTGAGTACACAATGTTTTGTGTTAAAATGCGGCATCTGTTGTCGTGAGTCTAATCTTGATTTGATAAATCCATCCCTGTTGTCCTCCCCACTGACCGCCATAGAAGCTTCGGTAACCAGTCTGACACATCGTTCAACTGCTTGAGTATTACATGGATATTTAACAATTTCCATTTGATCTGGCACTTCTATCATAGCTAAAATGTCTTTGTTAGAAATATTAGCTAGTAATGGAGGTTCCGTCAGCCTGCAAGACTGCCAATCGATGAGTTCCACAAAGTCTGTGGCATTAAAATTAATTTTTGGAATAGTAAAAAATCTTATATAATGATTATTCTGATTTTGCTGACGAATTTTCAAGAGACGACGATAACCTAGCTCCCTTATGGACTTGGTTTCATCTGTTACCATCGCAAGTAACAGATTTTCTGGATGAGCATAGAAACCATTTCTCTGAATGACGGGATCAATAATTTCCAAAAGTTTCTTGTCAAAATTTCTGGATCATCTAATCATATTCAACAGATGACGAGGACCGTCCTTACATAACGGCTTTAGGTTAATATGGAACCATAAAGGTGCGTACACCTTTAGTACGTATTCGCTTAGAATTTGAAGATTACTTGAGACTTCATTTGTGGATATATAAAGTCTAAGTATCATATTTGCAGCTGTTAGCCAACGGGAATGGGATAATTTGCCCGGGTTTCGATTGGCTAGGCTCTCCGTGCAAATGCCAGAAGTAACAGTTTGACATATATCCCACAAATATTTTTGATCATCGGTACTTAGATCATCAGGAACAAGCACTGGAAAGTTTCCACTCTGTATTGGATTAAATGACACAACTGGCAAATTTTAACAGCTTTCTAAAGCTTTTCCAATGGTACCAGAATATCCGCTAGGTCCTGTTGAAGGTCCATCTAACTTTTGAAGTAAGTGCCTTAGGAGTAATTCATTTGCGTGAAAAAGGCAGATCAACCACTGCACGGGGCGTTTAAGACATAGTTCCATCATTCTTATGGCACCATTTTTATTTCCAGTATTCACAACTGTTCCGTCACATCCGATAGCATTTAAATGGGAAAAGTCCACCTTTGTCTCTAAGAACTTTACGATTGCTTGTTTAATATGAGATGCAGTTCCAGACTGCGGCGTCACATGTCCTATATACTTGACGGGGGAGAATCAAATTGATGTTGTAAACCATAAAAATACCGTGTATGTAATATATCTTATTATTGTAAAATTCGAAGCGTTCGGGGAACCTCGGAAATATTTTTAATTTATTTGTGCTTTTAACACGTTATTTTGTATACCGATAGACAACTTTTGCACACTACCCCACTTCAAATTTCGAAAATTGAATTTTTCGCTCCACCCTACTGGACATTTGAGCAAGACTGACCTTGGCAGTTGGTACGCACTAGAGAACACAGAAACCCGACTTTTTTACATCCACATTTGGCACTACAACCTTTTTTGCAATTGCAAAAAATAGTGTTAAGAAGTTTTTCTGGAGCAGGTGGGAGTAAGGTTTTAATCGGTTCCAGAGTATTATCTATTCATTTCCAACCCCAGTCTTCTGGATTCAGTTCATTGCCTAGCCATGTTTGAACTTGATAATATACTCGATACAAATGTTGAAAAGCAGATGCTGATGTTGGAGGAAGACATGATAGTTGTACTTGTTTCTTGTTTCGCGTATTTTTTACAAAAGTTAAGTATCGGTATTTATCAAGACAAATCATTTTTTTGGAGCAAGAAGAAAGCGAATTCCTTCCGTAATTACTGTTTGCGGTGTAGAATCAAGTTCTGTAAAAACTTTACAGCAGTCAGTCAAATCTTTTTTTTCGAATAATTTAAGTACTGACGTTTTGCCCCTTCTGTGCATTGCGGACGTAGTGTCGCAGCCGGTTATCGCATGTAAAAATAAAATGTACTTTTGGCATTTGGGATAAGCCGATAAACTATTCGAAGAATATATCTCTGTTCGCTGTTGAGCCCTTCCATGTTTCAGAAAATAAATAACTTTATCTACTGGAGTCCTTGCAGTAATCAGTACCAACAAATCAACACCTTCACCAACTACAATTGTGTTTGTTGCCTTAAATTTTTCAATTGCTGTCTCAATTATAAGGACATCTGCGTCATTTTTAGCTTGTTTCACTTCAATATTCGCAGCTGTTAATTTGTCAGTTAACATTTCAGCTTTTTTTCAGCTTTCTTCTTGCGGTTTATGGAGCTCCAAAAAAAATTATTTGTCTTGATAAATACCGATACTTAACTTTTGTAAAAAATACGCGAAACAAGAAACAAGTACAACTATCATGTCTTCCTCCAACATCAGCATCTGCTTTTCAACATTTGTATCGAGTATATTATCAAGTTCAAACATGGCTAGGCAATGAACTGAATCCAGAAGACTGGGGTTGGAAATGAATAGATAATACTCTGGAACCGATTAAAACCTTACTCCCACCTGCTCCAGAAAAACTACTTAACACTATTTTTTGCAATTGCAAAAAAGGTTGTAGTGCCAAATGTGGATGTAAAAAAGTCGGGTTGCTGTGTTCTCTAGTGTGTACCAACTGCCAAGGTCAGTCTTGCTCAAATGTCCACTTTAGTACAACAGAGGAAGACTCCTGTGATTTTAATGGAGAGACCAATGACTCAGTCACATTTGAACAATTTCTTCAAGAGGAAGAAGATGAAATCGAAGAAGACTTGACTGTTAAAGTAGACTTTCAAGAATATGAATCTGATTAAAATATCTAAAGAAATCAAAACAATAGTTAACCTAATAATTAATAGCAATATCAATAATAAGGTAATATCTAGAACTTGACTGGTATTGTTTCCTTAAATTATCCTAAAATTGTCAAAACAGTTAGTGGAGTAGGCCTACAGGGGAAACCACGGTAAAAAAAACGCGCCGAGTACACTACCTCACAGGTGGCGTGGAAACGTGTGAATATAATGTATAATGTGACTCTTTGAATCGCGATATCTCAGGAATGGCAACTCTTAGGAAAAAAAATAGTAAGGACTATTTTTGTAGAGAATTTTAAGATCTACAACTTTGGTTTAAGGTTTTTTTTTTTGATAAAACTTACCGATTTCGAAAAAAGTCCAAATAATCGCAAATTTTGACCTTTGACCCCGAATAACTTTTGACGCACACATGAGATCGATGGGGACTTCCTAAACTTTATTTGTTATGGTATACCCTAGCTCTCCACCAAAATTTGGCTCTCCGGCAATTTTTGTTATTTGAAATGTCTATATAGACCGGGTTAAAGCCTGTCTTTCCGAAAATTAGGAAATCGTATCAAAACAGGTTTCAAAAAGTAATGCATCGGCCGGGAATCGAACCCGGGCCGCCCGCGTGGCAGGCGAGCATTCTACCACTGAACCACCGATGCGATATCTGAAACGAAATTTTCATGGGACGGCTCAAGCTAGTCTACAATATGTAGGTCAAAAATATTTAAATTTCCTGAAGACCTTAGATATTATTTAGAATAAAAAACAATACGAACAATAAACTCCGTTCTTTTGTAAGACTAGAAAAAAGAGGGTTTCCTTGAGTTAAAGTTTCCATGAGAGAAGCAAAGATCTCTTCTGTAATGACAAGTGATAGGAGTGAAGGATAAGGGACGACTATAGATCTAAACCTTAGAATATAAAATAAACCAGGAAGAAGTACAATGCGAAATGACTTAGAGCCAGGAAGGAGGTTGCAAATGGCGATCAGCTGTAAGATTTGCTTTCTATCTCCAGTGACGTACCTTTGAAAGAGGGAAGAAAAGAAATTCTTAACGATTTTATTACATCTTTGATGTTAAACAAACAGCTATAGATCAAGAGAAAATACGTATTAATATAATATTTTGTTGAAAAGTCAGTTATATAACGTTTTATTATACTAATAACTTCAGTTAATTGATTGCATATACAGGAGTTTTACCAGATGGTACGCCTATGCACACAGCTGATCCCGTTGACAAAACTTATGAGTCATCCACAGACGTTCAAGACGGCCGGTTGCGCTAGAAATTTAAGGCGTTGTTGATATATGACAGACTCCTTTCTGTTTATTTTATATTCTAAGATCTAAACTTGAACCACCATAGTTATTTCTAAGTACCACCAGAGAACAAGGACCACAGAGAAGCGACACGCCTTTGATCGTTCGTGAGCACGCCGCCAATGACCTTGAAAGCAACCTGAACAACCAGCGTACCAATAGTCAGTGGGCATGTCACACAATACATATAAATTCGTGAATAAAATTAAGCATTTATGTTGACTTTCAATAAATATAAAATATTGCACCGAAAAAAAAGTTGCGTGCAGGGCCGACTTTTGTTGGCATTCTTTATAATAATGGAATCATTTTTGATTTACAAAAGGTTGCAAATATATCGCACAATGCAAAGTAATGGTGAAAATCATATTGATTGGAACCATAAATATAAATAGCTTTTTGTTTATCCTGATTTTGGCATTGAAAGACCAATAATAAAATATACCTATTTCCTACGGTAGGTGTGACATTCACTGATTGTTTTTGGCTTGGGCTGATACAAGATAAAATTGGTTCGTCGGGGTATTTCCTAATAAATTATATTTTTTAATATGGGTTATCGAAAAATAACACAGCCATTGTAACTTCCACGGAAATGTCACAAACTCTGAAAGTTCCAATTCTCTTTGAGTGACAAATGTTCGTGATCGATAAAAAAACTTTATGTTGAAATCGAATGTCAATATTGTTATTGTCTTGGAAACGTATACCTTCTCTGATATATCTTTGGAGCAAAAGTATGAAGACATTTTACATTTAATTCTCTTCATGTTTCATAATTTGACAATGTTTCTTTAAGCGGAATTTTATCTCTGTAAATATTTTAAATTGGCTCTAAGCAGTACAAATATTGCCGAACGTCAAGAACCTAAAGCTTATCACGCACGGAAAGCTATACTATAATATACGGTGATGAGTGTGCTAATATCCGAAAAAATAACGCAAAAGACGGAAAACATAATACGTTGTGAAATAAAACACAAGACTACAATATAATATCGATGTATCCACCTTTGTACCTTTGCATCCACAAAAGACATGTTAAACTACAAAATCGTCTACTTTCTTTGTTTCTAAAGATATTAGGTACATTCAAAAAAACAAACTATTCAGAAAACAACACTACAATACGATTCCGATGTATCCATATATATAGGTAACCTTTGTTATTTATATTTAAATAATTAAAAGTTGGCAGACAATTTTTGTATACTGCACTGCAAAAGGTAGATAAGTATTTAGTTTTTTCATTATTGAATGTAAGTTTGTTTATTTGCAACCGTGTTTTTGCAATTTTGAAGTCTTGTTCTGCTATAATTTTAAGATTTTCTCAATTATCGGCCCAATTATGTTTCCAACAATTTTTGTTTGAATCGTACTTTGTTTTTGTCGTTTAAATAAGAAATTCTCGTGTATAGAACTGTTTATATTTTTTTATTTCGTAAAAATAGGATATCTAGGAGTGCGATAACATACGGAAAACATCTGTTGAATTTTTGACCTGGCTGACCCTTCGTAGACTTGCGTCTGACACCAAATTTAATATTTTTAATTTGAAATATCCCTTGCTTGGCAGAGCGAAGTTTAGTTTTTTATGCATTACGTAGGGGTAATTAAATTCAAGAAAATGAATCACTTTCGTCATGATTTATTATCAATAATATTTAATCAAGTCAAATTAAGACTATTAGATACGTAATAACTAATATTTATGTAAAAATTACAAAGCAATTACAATTACCTGTTATTATTATTACCAAATCTAAATAAACTTATTTCTCTTCCTGTCGCAGATGAACATCCGTGAAACACATACGAGTAACCAGACATTTTAACTATTATAATTATATAAGTGCTCAAACAAACTTTTAAGTCGAGTATTTACCATACACGCCTACGGACTATTGTAAAACAACCAGGAGGGACAGAATTAGCATGCTGGTGATACCATTGTATAACTAGACCAATGTGTAGATAAACAATGGTGATACTTAAAGCAACCAGGTTCGCGCATGCGTCTTCAAAAACGGTACACGTTTTTAGTGCGGTTGTGTCGTTTCTCTGTGGTCCTTGTTCTCTGGTACCACTTTGAAATAGCTATCATCTCGTAAATATAATTTTCACGATGCTCATCCAGCGACGCGACGTAAACGACGAAAATACATCGTTTGGCCCAATTTAAGAGAGTACACTAAGATTGACGTTTACTGACACTTCAACAGCCAGGGTACTGAAGCGTTTTTTCTCCAGGTAATACCTATAAGAACAAATTGTAACTATTTCCTGCGTAGGATCTGGCGGCCATTTTTATTTATAAACAATTTAATGTCAAAAAACGGCCTTTTTTCTTTTTTTTTTCAAATCAATGGAAAACCGTGAAACACGGCGTTATTAGTAAAAACATCTTCGAGAAAATGGAAAAAGCTTTAAAATGGCGTATTACAAAGTTTATAGCCCAGTCGGGATAGCATTTGACCTTGCATTAGGAGATGCCCCAAATTTTATTTTTCTAATCTTTAGGGAGGGTCAATATTAGTATAAATTTAAAATCTCGACTGAATTCCACCGTTGCGTTAGCCGCTATCTTGATTTTAAACGAGAACCGTTTTTTTCAATATCTCCGCCATTTTCAATTTTTTGACAAAAAGTGTAGAAACTGAAATTGTTGAAAATGCGATTTTCTATAATTTCATTTATTATAATTTTTTTCGTGCGGTCGATATTTTCCGAGTTATGTGGGGAAAATAGTGACAGTTGTAGCATAATTATTGAATTATTGAATTATCTCGTTTATTATTAGTTTTACAACAAATATTTACCTATACAAAAATGAAGAGAATTAAATTTTGTACAATTTTGATGCCGTTAATTTTTTTTTGATAAAATCAATATTTAAGGTAGTACGTATGTGCTAAAGGTGCAAGCGTAAGACCTGATTGATTTCGTAGCAATTGTTTTTGTTCAATATCTCCGCCATTTTCAACTTTTCGACAAAAAGTGTAAGAACTGAAATTGTTGCAATTACGATTTACTACAATTTTTCGAGAGAACCAGTGGCGGGTCTACAAGGGGGGGGGAATGGGAAAATTCCCCCCAACAGGGTCCAAAATTTAAAAGAAAAATTGTTGGAACATCACGATATATTAGCTGACATAAAACTTAAAATATCGACAGACAAATTCAACCAATAAAACCCGCTAGTTAATAATATTAAGTGAACTTAATGTATATAATGTCCTTTTAGGTCTTTTATATATTTAGTTTGGTTGATGTTTCATTGGAAGTGTCAAAAATTGTATAAAATATAATTCTCTTTATTTTTGTTTATGTACAATTATGTCGTAAAGTTAATAATAAATGAGACAATTCAATAGTTATGCATCCCCTCCGCTTCCATTATTTTCCACCTTAACTCGTAGAATATTGATCGTATAAAAAAATTGTGCCAAAGAAATTTTATGAAATTGCATTTCCAACAATTTTCTTTCCCACCATTTATGTCGAAAAGTTGAAAATGGCGGAGATATTAAGCAACAACCGTTCTCATTTAAAATCAATATGGCGGCTAATGCAACCGCGGAATTCAGTCGAGATTTTAAATTTACACTACTATCGATCTCTCCTAAAGGATATAATTATAAAATTTGGGGCAGCTCGGATACAAAATTCAATTCAATAATTATGCTCCCCCATCACTTTTTACTATTTTCCCATGTAACTCGGAAAATATCAACCGCATGAAAAAAATTGTTAAAAATAAATTGTAGGAAATTATATTTTGAACAATTTTAGTTGAAAATGGCGTAGATATTGAACAAAAACAATTGCTATAAAATCAATCCGGTCTTACGCTCGCGCCATTACCGCATACGTACTACCTTATATATTAATTTTAGCAAAAAAATGAAAGAGATCAAAATTGTGTAGAATTTAATTCTCTTAATTTTTGTACAGGTACATATTTGTTGTAAAACTAATAATAAACGAGATAATTCAATAATTCAATAATTATGCTCCAACTGTCGCTATTTCCCCTCATAACTCGGAAAATATCGACCGCACGAAAAAAATTATAATAAATGAAATTATAGAAAATCGTATTTTCAACAATTTCAGTTTCTACACTTTTTGTCAAAAAATTGAAAATGGCGGAGATATTGAGCAAAAACGGTTCTCGTTTAAAATCAAGATGGCGGCTAACGCAACAGTGGAATTCAGTCGAGATTTTAAATTTATACTAATATTGACCCTCCCTAAAAACTAGAAAAATAAAATTTGGGGCAGCTCCTAATGCAAGGTTAGGCCTGTTATTCGTCTAACCCGACTGGACTATTAATACACTCATTTATTGTTAATATAATTACGAAAAGTAATTAAAAGTAGAAATTAAAAGTAGAAATATAAGTAGAAATTAAAAAAAAAAAACAATTTCACAATAAATATTGTAAAAATAAGTGTAAAGCTTTGAAATTTTTGTCAAATGAGGGTTCTTTGGTGCTTAATATGTGACAAAAATTTCAAAGCGATTCCTTCAATTGTTTAAATTTTATTCAAATTGTTTATGCCAGAGTACTTTTTTTGCAATAATATAAGTCAGAAAAAATAATGTCAGAAGCATTCTACAGGTGTCAAATGAAAAAGCATGAGCTAAACTTTCAAATTGGTTTAAAAAAGTGAATAAACAATGCATTTATTAGTAATAAATAATTATGCAAAAGTATGTTCAATTTTTCTTTATAAACTTTTTATTTTTTTGTATAATAAATTATATATATTTGTTACAATTTTTCATCAATTATCTTATACATAACGTTACTTGGTAGTTGTGCACCTAAAAACGGTAAAAAAATACATTTTTTTGAAAAAAGTTATTCAAAAAGTCTATAAGGAAAAGTTGACGATACTTTTGCATAATTATTTATTACTAATAAATGCAGTTTTTATTTACTTTTTTTAAACCAATTTGAAAGTTTAGTTCATGCTCTTTTATTTGACACCTGTTGAATGGTTCTAACATTATTTTTTTTTTGACTTATGTTATTGCAAAAAGAAGCTCTCTGGGATAAACAATTTGAATAAAATTTAAAGAATTGACTGAATGGCTTTGAAATTTTTGTCACATACTAAGCACCAAAGAATCCTCATTTGAAAAAAAAAAGAATGTGTGTGTACTTTGTACGCACGTAAGAAGTTATACTTCTACTACATATTATGTGATTTTTAAGACTTATAAAATTTAAAAAAATAAAAGAATAAAACGCACACAAACACATTGAAAAATGCCACAAAGAAAAAATGATTTCTGAACGATAATAATTGTTGGCAAAAATTATAAATACGCATTTTCTGAAAAAAAAAATTATATAACAAATATACTTACAATCATAAAATGCATAAAAGAATAAAAAAATAAAAACTTGCATCGGGAATTGAACCCGTGAATTTCGCTTTGATTCGTAATCGAAGCCTAGACTCACTCGTCCAATTCCACATTATTTGTCATGTGGAAAAATAGGGTAACTGAACGTTTTACTGTTTGACAGTTGTTTTGAATATAATTAAATTATGTAGTTTAAATTTTGTGGAAGAAAATATTAAAATATAACAAAACAGTAAGAAAACAATATATTAGATGAAGATTGGTAGAACTTTTGTTGGTAGTCAAATTAAGTATGTATATCAAAGCATTACATACCTACTAGATAAATAAATCTACGCCAAAAAATCATAATTTAAAAATAAAAATCGGACCTAAATTAGGATTTCTCTCTAAAATCCCCATTCTTGAGAAAATAAATGTACAGTAGAGCGTCGATTATCCGAACGTCGGTCAACCGAACGACCGCTTATTCGAACTATCGACTCCCGCGTCCCGCACTCGAATACCGAGCAAGCGTTAGTAATTGACGCTTAAAATATCTTCAATTTTCTTCAATATTGTATCCAAAAATAATTATGTTGTTGCAAAGACTGCACTTTTTTGTTTAGTTGCTATTTGTCATTATCAAGATATAAATAAATATGTAGGTATATAAATATGGCTTTTATTCACTTGTGGATAAATATGTATGACTATAAATATGTATCAATATATTGTAGTTCGATTATCCGAACAAATCGGTTTTCCGAACACCTATGTCCCCCAATTAGTTCGGATAATCGACGCTCTACTGTATTTCAACCTAATCCAAATGTATAATTACAATATGATTATAATAAAAACTACTTACCAAATTAGAATGAGTTTTCCTTGTCCAAAATAGTCCAAAAGTCCAAAAATATAGGTATATGAAAACTATTTAAAAAGGCAGTATAACTATTAACTAACTTTTGTTTGTTGTTTCTTTTCACACAAATTTTAAAACGCAACAACCATAAATAATCTAACTACAGCTGTGCAACAGCCGCCATATTGAATAATTTTTGAGATGTCATTTGAACATCCAATCAGAACAAAGTTATAATGCGCATGCGCCGGGATCATAGGTTTTAACATATAAAAATTCACCCTCATATCGCCGGTAAAAAAGTATAACTTCAAAAATTTCAAAGCTGTACACTTATTTTTACAATAGTTATTGCGAAATTAGTTTTTTCAAGGCTGTACACCAATTTTTTTTTCAATAGTTATTGTGAAATTAGTTTTTTTCGACCTTTTTTCGCAATTATATTAACAAAAATCAGTGTATTAAACTTTGTAATACGCCATTTTAAAGCTTTTACCATTCTCTCGAAGATGTCTGTACTAAGAAAACTGTTTTACTGTTTCCCATTAATAAAAAAAAGGAAAAAAGGCCGTTTTTTGAAACTAAATTGTTTATAAATAAAAATGGCTGCCACATCCTACGCAGGAAATAGTTACAATTTGTTCTTATAGCTATTACCTGTCGAAAAAACGCTTCAGTACCCTGGCTGTTGAAGTGTCATGAACTGGGTATATTTTTGTCTTATTACCCTGGTCTACTATTCTAACTCAAAAGTGATTCCATCCATAACAATTTTGACCACCATGAAGTTTACATAAACTATTTGAAATTTGATATTTTTCATAGAACCCTCAATAACAGAGATGGCAAAAATTTTATAAACGATTTAAAAGTCAACAGGGAATTTATGTTTTTCTGAAGTACGATTAACTATTTAGATGGGAAATAAGCCACAATTAAATTGAAAAAATAATTTTATTTACGTTTCGACGCCCAAATAGGGTGTCGTTGCCAAAATACAAAATATTACTAAATTAAACAAAAATGTTGTTGGTAGGTAAAACATTCTTCTAATAATTTATTTAATCTGACTCATTTATATTGGCAATTCAGACGTATATTATACATTTTAAAGTAGAATACTTTAAAATGATATCGCCAATATTTATGAGTTGCGTTCCTGGGACGACTTTACTAAAAGATAGTTAATTCGATTACATGAAATCAATCCCAACTCAAGAATATCCGTCACAAAAAAATCATAGCATGTTTGATCTGTCTTTAAAAATACAACCAAATGCAACGATGACAGTAAAATTCTCGCGTTAGAGATTCCATAGTAAATCACGAGGGAAAACCAGGAAAAAACCTCGTGATACTATCCCGACATCGTAAGTATTTGGTCTTATATTTAATTTACTTTCAAAAATTAATACCAAATTCTGACTTTAATATGTTTAAATTATAATTATGAATTATAATTTAAACATTTATGTTGCTTGTAAACCCGTTTATCAAGTGTTTAAACATAATGTACATATTATATAGAGCAGGTAATCCAGAGATGTGTAACTGTTTTAAAACTTTCAAGACAAAAAAAATGTGCATCGGCCGGGAATCGAACCCGGGCCGCCCGCGTGGCAGGCGAGCATTCTACCACTGAACCACCGATGCTATGTTAAAAATGAGATTTTGATGGGACGGCTCTAGCCAGGATGTCGATCAAATAATAACAAGATTTAGAACGCTAATCAACAATGATCACTATCAAATATTTAATTACTGTCACCAACTGTCAATGTCAACTTTGGTTGGGTTGCTGAAAACATAATTGATTATAATTATGAGATTAGTTAATCAATTAACATAACAATTATAACATAAATGATTAACTAATTTCATAATTGTAATCAATAATTATGTTTTTAGCAACCCAATCAAAGTTGACATTGACAGTTGTGACAGTAATTAAATATTTGATAGTGATCATTGTTGATTAGCGTTCGAACAACCGGCCCTTAGAGTTATAGGTTTCTGACGAATATGCGATATTAAACCAAATGACGCCGAAAGCACGGGCGTAGCCAGGGGGGGGGGTTTTGGAGGTTCAAACCCCCCCCCCCGAAAAGTTAAGATATTAACATGTTTCAAATTTTTATCATGAACATAAAGGTTATTTTATGTAGTTTTAGTCGTTTTATTTTTTTTGAACCCCCTCCGAAACTAAAACCTGGCTACGCCCGTGGCCGAAAGGGTAGAAGCTAGAATGGTAGAAAGGAGAAGGTTAGAAGTAATAGCAAAGTAAAGAATCGTATCAAAAAAGTTCCAAAAACTTATTGCATCGGCCGGGAATCGAACCCGGGCCGCCCGCGTGGCAGGCGAGCATTCTACCACTGAACCACCGATGCTACGTAAAAAATGGGATTTTGATGGGACGGCTCTAGCCAGGATGTCGATCAAATAATAACTAGATTTAGAGTTATAAGTTTCTCACAAATATGAGATATTAAACCAAATGACGACGAAAGGGTAGAAGCTAGAATGGTAGAAAGGAGAAGGTTAGAAGTAATAGCAAAGTAAAGAATCGTATCAAAAAAGTTCCAAAAACTTATTGCATCGGCCGGGAATCGAACCCGGGCCGCCCGCGTGGCAGGCGAGCATTCTACCACTGAACCACCGATGCTATGTAAAAAATGGGATTTTGATGGGACGGCTCTAGCCAGGATGTCGATCAAATAATAACTAGATTTAGAGTTATAAGTTTCTCACAAATATGAGATATTAAACCAAATGACGACGAAAGGGTAGAAGCTAGAATGGTAGAAAGGAGAAGGTTAGAAGTAATAGCAAAGTAAAGAATCGTATCAAAAAAGTTCCAAAAACTTATTGCATCGGCCGGGAATCGAACCCGGGCCGCCCGCGTGGCAGGCGAGCATTCTACCACTGAACCACCGATGCTATGTAAAAAATGGGATTTTGATGGGACGGCTCTAGCCAGGATGTCGATCAAATAATAACAAGATTTAGGGCCGGTTGTTCGAACGCTAATCAACAATGATCATTATCAAATATTTAATTACTGTCACCAAAACTGTCAATGTCAACTTTGTTTGGGTTGCTGAAAACATAATTAATTACAATTATGAGATTTATTATTAATTATGTTAATAATTATTGTTATATTAATTGATTATAGTCTCAGAATTGTAATTAATTATGTTTTTAAAGTTGACATTGACAGTAATTAATTATTTGATAATGATCATTGTTGATTCGCGTTCGAACAACCGGCCCTTAGAGTTATAAGTTTCTCACGAATATGAGATAGTAAACCAAATGACAACGAAAGGGTAGAAGCTAGAATGGTAGAAAGGAGAAGGGTAGAAGGAATAGCAAAGTAAAGAATCGTATCAAAAAAGTTCCAAAAACTTATTGCATCGGCCGGGAATCGAACCCGGGCCGCCCGCGTGGCAGGCGAGCATTCTACCACTGAACCACCGATGCTATGTAAAAAATGGGATTTTGATGGGACGGCTCTAGCCAGGATGTCGATCAAATAATAACAAGATTTAGAGTTATAAGTTTCTCACGAATATGAGATAGTAAACCAAATGACAACGAAAGGGTAGAAGCTAGAATGGTAGAAAGGAGAAGGGTAGAAGGAATAGCAAAGTAAAGAATCGTATCAAAAAAGTTCCAAAAACTTATTGCATCGGCCGGGAATCGAACCCGGGCCGCCCGCGTGGCAGGCGAGCATTCTACCACTGAACCACCAATGCTATGTAAAAAATGGGATTTTGATGGGACGGCTCTAGCCAGGATGTCGATCAAATAATAACAAGATTTAGAGTTATAAGTTTCTCACGAATATGAGATAGTAAACCAAATGACAACGAAAGGGTAGAAGCTAGAATGGTAGAAAGGAGAAGGGTAGAAGGAATAGCAAAGTAAAGAATCGTATCAAAAAAAGGTCCAAAAACTTATTGCATCGGCCGGGAATCGAACCCGGGCCGCCCGCGTGGCAGGCGAGCATTCTACCACTGAACCACCGATGCGATGTAAAAAAATGGGATTTTGATGGGACGGCCCAAGCCAGTCTGCAGTATGTAGGTCAAAAATATTTGAACTTCATAAAGACCTTAGGTATTATTTTATATGAAATGAAACCACAATTTTGGTTGTAATGAAAATTATATTTTATATTTTGTTTTTACGTTTAGATTTCCAGTCCAGAAAACGTTTTCAAAAATTCTAAAATAAAGTTTATAATGATCTTAGTCTGTTAATCCCCAGTTCTGTTTAAAACAACAAAATTAAGACTAGTTTGCTATTTATCATTTGAATAATTTATTCCTATATCTGATCAGACTAGTAGAGAAATTAGTGAGAAAATGTCGAGATGTGGTGACTGAATGACGGTAAAAAAATAAGTGCACTTGTTTTCGCAAGTAATTGCATGAAGATCTTAGTCACAAGGAAATTATACCAGAAATATATGAAGCAGCAGCAGCGGACCTAAAATTGAACACGCAAAAGGAAACGATGAAACGTTGAGAAATTAACTTACAAAATAGCATAATTAGAGACCAGAAAAAATTTAGGTCTCTCCCTCCCCTTCCTCTCTCTCTCTGTCTCTCTCCTGTTGTTTCCATATTACTGAAGACCATGATTTCCTCAAATTCACCTAAAATTTTTCTCCTTTTCTATATTTTCCGCTGGTCTAAGGGATTCGCAGAGTGACCCGCTGGTTGGTTACCGTCATCTTGGTCGTCTCCACGGAATGTTTATAGAAACAACTAATTTCTTTAAATTATCGTCACCTCTGCGAATCATGTGACCAAAAAACTGTAGAATTTGCTGTAAAAATGTTGTGGACGGCCTTTTTTGATTCCTTCAAAGTTAGATCCTTCAAAATAATGCAATCAATGGTCAACGTGCAGAGATGCAAGAAATCATCCGCGTAGAAATAGAAAAATGTATTAAATCCTTTCCTCAGAAGGTTGCACCACCGGTCAAGTTATACATTATTATAAGTCGTACGTCGTACTCGTACTACCTAGATAAAAAAATATAACAAAAAGGTAGTTTTAAGGCAAGAGTCCACAGACCCGCATCGTACGCATCGGACGCATCGTACGCAACGGATTTTAGTTTGCGTTGTACAGAAACTTATGTATCCGCGTCCACTGATCCGCATCGTACGGATCGCATTATCGGCAATCTAGACCAGGGCGCATCTGTAAAAATATTAGTACATTTGGACGTTGAGGGGTGACTCAAATTTTTTTGCAAAAATTGCTTAAAAATAAATCAAATAATAATATTTGAGTTATCCTCCCTCTCAAAAAGGTCCGGAACATTGTTTAAATAAACAAAATGTCAAAAAATTAAGGAAAAATTTGATTTTTTTCTTGGTTTTTTTATTATAACTTTAAAAGTATTCATTTCCGAGAAAAGTTGTACGGACATAAAAGTTGCATAATTAGATTTTCTACAATATAGAATTGGCTAAAAATTTAAAAAATAGTCACCCTTGTTGCAAAATAGCAATAATTGTGAAAAAAACATACATTAACAAGTATTCGTATTTTACGTTTTTCAACCATTTATGCTACACTTAGGACCTTCATATTTCACCCTGAAAAATTTTATAATACAGTAAAACAATACTGTAAATTTCATTAAGATCGGTTCAATAGATTTTGCAAAATAAATTTTGCAATCCACCTTTCGTAAAAAAAATTCATTTTTTCAAAATGTTACAGGACTGAAAATAAAGCAGATAGCAAGTTAAAAATTTTTTTTGCGTATAGAAGTGTACTGTACCTTTCATTTGCAATTTTGAAAAATTAAAATCGATTAACACCACGGCGTCAGGATATTTTTTAAATAAACATTAATTATTGGTGCTACGCGCAGGACAGCGGATAGTTTGCTCTGATTGGGCATTCCAATGACCTTTGATAATGATTGATACATTTTAATTTTTATTACATTTCGATATAAATAAATAAATTTGTTTATTGCAAAATAAAAACACATACTCTATCCTTTGAAATAACACTTTTATTAGCAAAAATTTTCTTTGTTCATATATTTTAACTTAAATTTAAATAACAAAAGTATTATTTTTGAACATATGCAATTGTTTAAACAATATTTCACAAACAATAATAAAATTAGTTTGATTTTTGTGGAATTAAAATATTAAAATACAACAAAATATAGAGAAAGAAAATAATATATTAGATAAAGATTGGAAGAAATTTTGGTGGAAATCAACTTGTGTGAATCGAACACCGCTGTCCTGCGCGTAGCACCAAAAATTATTGTTTATTTCAAAAATTTTCTGACGCCGTGGTAATTAATCGATTTTAATTTTGAAAATTTCAAATGAAAGGTACAGTACACTCTATAAGCAAAAAAAAATTCAACTTGCTATCTGCTTTATTTTCAGTCCTGTAACATTTTGAAAAAATGAATTTTTTTTGCGAAAGCTGGAATGCAAAATTTATTTTGCAATATCTATTAAACCGATGTTAAAGAAATTTACAGTATTATTTTACTATATCATAAAGGTTTTCTGGGTGAAATATGAAGGTCCTAAGTGTAGCATAAATGGTTGAAAAACGTAAAATGCGAATACTTGTTTTTGTATGTTTTTTTTTTCGCAATTATTGCTATTTTGCAACTAAGGTGACTATTTTTTAAATTTTTAACCAATTTTATGTTGTAGGAAATTTAATTACGCAACTTTTATGTCAGTACAACTTTTCTCGAAAATGAATACTTTTAAAGTTATAATCAAAAAACGAAGAAAAAAATCGAATTTTTCCTTCAATTTTTGACATTTTGATTATTTAAACAATGTTCCGGACCTTTTTGAGAGGGAGGATAACTCGAATATTATTATTTGATTTATTTTCAAGCAATTTCTGCAAAAAAATTTGAGTCACCTCCCAACGTCCTTCTCAAAACAGATGCGCCCTGGACTAATCATTGTAAGGCAAACTAAAATCCGTTGCGTACGATGCGGGTCTGTGGACGCTTGGCTTTACTCGTCAAAAACTTTATTACTTAAGATATGCTTTATAATACAAGTACCCTTTCAGACTAAGACAATAGTGTCTGACACCGGTGTCCGCCACCGCCAGCAAAGCATTGTTGTAAATGAACGACTATAGACGAGCCAGTTTGAGTGTCTGGCTGATTTTAGTGGCTTAACAATGGGTGCGTTCGGACGACCATAGCGGCTGGCGGTCAGCAGGAATCGGCTGAGTGGCGAGTGGTTGTATCCAGCCGTGATAGGGAAAGCTTAGTAAATCTCTCAGCGGCTGGCTTCCAGCGGTGACATCTGACAGCTACTGCTGGCTCAGCTGTCCAGCCGCTGTGGTCGTCCGAACGCACCCAATGCTTTGCTTCAATTCAACACCAGTGGCGGACACCGGTGTGCCGGTGTCAGATACCAGTGTCTTAGTCTGAAAGGGTACTAATTTGAAAGTTGATCTAATTTGATAAAAGAAATACATTTTGTAATAAAATGGTTATGCATCGGCCGGGAATCGAACCCGGGCCGCCCGCGTGGCAGGCGAGCATTCTACCACTGAACCACCGATGCGATGTTGGGTATGAGATTTTGATGGGACGGCTCCAGACAGGATGTAGATCAAATTAGGGATGGCGGTTTTTGACAAAACACCGGTTTTCGGTTATACCGGTTTTTTTTGCTTACGGTTTAACCTGGCGGTTATAACCGGCCAAAAAAACCGGTTTTTGGAAAAACCGGTTTTCGGTTTTTTTAATCCAATAGGTTACAAGAAATGGGATTTAAAAAAATAATATCAACATAAATATTTTACTTAAAAATAAATTGGATAATGCAATTTATCTTTTATTTTTACTACCATCAAAAAAAATTTATCATGCATTACTTTTAACACGTTTGTATATTTGTAGAATAGATACATTTTAACTCATTTAATACTTCCTGTATGGGTGTATCGTTTTGAAAACGTAGGGAAATTCTTGGAGATTCGTATTCGTAATCAGTAATTCGATATTCATAGTCAGAGCATTATTTTTGGTAATCAGAAAAAGTCATTCACCCACTTTCAATGTCAAGAGTTAAGTGTGAAAAATAGATGATGTTTGCGTCTAATTCAACCAGGTGACTTCTTATGTAAATGTTGTGATTACAAATACCTTTTCAAGGAAATATTATAATAAAACTTAATAAATGTTTCTGGTTGATGTGAGATTGCACTTTCAGTTTGCTTCTGTATTTATAAAATAAAATAAAATTTGAATTATGGTTTTGTTTGGAATAATTACTTGAGAATAATAATTATGATTGGGATCTAAAATAATACCTAACCTAATCCTAATCACCGTAAAAACCTAATAACCGGTTTTTACTTTAAAAAGAAAAAACCGGTTATAACCGGGATAAAAAAACAACCGGTAGAACCGGTTATTGCGAAGTAAAAAAACCGGTTTTAGGTTTAAACCGGTAGGTTTTTCCCATCCCTAGATCAAATAATTACTAGATTTAGAATTATTATCAGTTGGATCTTATGGTTGTCCTATTTTGGTGATATTTACCCAATTATCGTATAATAAAATCTTAGATTCTTTCATAAAAGTAATTTATTTAAAGGAACAAAAGGAATAAGTAAATAAAATAAACTATAACTTTGTACATAATAATACAGGGTGTAACAAAAATACAGGTCATAAATTTAATCGCATATTCTGGGACCAAAAATAGTTCGATTGAACCTAACTTACCTTAGTACAAATGTGCACGGAAAAAAAGTTACAGCCTTTGAAGTTACAAAATGAAAATGGGTTTTTTCCAATATATCGAAAACTATTAGAGATTTTTTATTGAAAATGGACATGTGGTATTCTTATGGCAGTAGTATTTTAAGAAAAAATGATAATGAAATTTGGAGACCCCATAAAAATTTTATGGGGGTTTAATTCCTTTCAACCCCCCAAACTTTTGTGTACGTTTCAATTTAATTATTATTGTAGCGCCATTAGTTAAACACAAGTTTTTAAAACCTTTTTTGTCTCTTAGTACTTTTTCTAAAAGTCAGTTTTTATCGAGATATTTGAATATGTATTTGTCAAATCCACCACATATTTGTATATGGTAAAGTACGATTATGGAGACTTGGTAATAATATGAAAATTTATTTATGATTGACATTTTTAAGTATATTTTGAACCGCATTAAAAAAGAAGCCACATCTCGATAAAATATGCTTTATAAAAAAAAAACAAAGAGGCAAAAAAGTTTTAAAAACACTGTGTTTAACTAATGGTACCGCAGTAATAGTTTAATTGGAACGTACACAAGCATTTGGGGGGTTTAAAGGAACAAAACCCTCATAAACTTTTTATGTAAACATATTAAAAAAGAAGCCGCAACTCGATAAAAGCTGCCTTATCGAAAAAATACTAAGAGGCAAAAAAGTTTTAAAAATATTGAGTTTAACTAATGGCACCACAATAATAATTTATTTGGAACGGACACAAAAGTTTGGGGAGGTTTAAGGGAACAAAACCCCCATATAATGTTTATGGGGTGCACAAATTTCACTATAATTTTTCGTTAACATGTTCTTTCCATAAGAATGCCACATGTCCATTTTCAACAAAAAATCTCTAATGGTTTTCAATATATTCAAAAAAATCGATTTTCATTTTGTAACTTCAAAGGGCTGTAACTTCTTTTGTGTGCATATTTGTACTAAGGTAAGTTAGGTTCATTCGAACTATTTGTGGTCCCAGAATATGTGGTTTAATTTATGACCTGTATTTTTGTTACACCCTGTATAGTGGGTTCGTCTTTTCGAAATTAAAAGAATCGTATAAAAATAGTTAGACCACAAATTAAAGAAGGCACCATTGGTCAAATTATGAAATTATACATTATAAGCTGTACCATAGAGACAAAATATATAAATATTGGAAATAAAACAAAAAAGTAGTGCATCGGCCGGGAATCGAACCCGGGCCGCCCGCGTGGCAGGCGAGCATTCTACCACTGAACCACCGATGCGGTGATATAAAATGAAATTTTCACGGGACGGCTCAAGCCTGTCTGCAATATATAGATCAAAAATATATGTTTGAACTTCCAAATACATATGTTAGATATTATGTTATACACAGTGGTGTCATGGTGTGGGAACGCGTGGGAACGCCGTTCCCGCACTGGTTAAGAAAAGAAAAAAAAATAATAGAGAATTTAGGCTTTGTAAACAAAAATTAGCAGTGCGTTTCGGCACTGCGTTCCCGCACTGATAATTTTGCCATGACACCACTGGTTATACATTTATACTATACGAGATTAAGTAATAAACAATAAGTACAATATGTACGTACAGTTGTTCCGGCGCATCTTTCCACAAGCACGAAACTGTTTACTAATTACGTTTTATACTAGGTTTCTTGTTATACGCATTAGCGCATTTGTTGTGTTTACAAATGGTGTTTCATATTATTTCAACTTTTAGTCTTTGTTCATTTCATTGTAATTTTTCAAACATAATATTTTCAAACATAATAGGTCCGAAACGCTTTTCTACAAGGAACATGAATGCCTGGCGTATGCTGATGATGTGGTCTTATTGCACGAAGAGGAGAAGAACTGACAAGTACGGCGAAACGACTGTTTCTGGCTAGCATAACCTCGGACTGAAAGTGAATATCAATAAATCGAAGTACATGAAAATTACGAGAAAAAAGAAGGAAACAGCATGGGGCAGTTTAAGTTGGAGGACAGAAGTGGAGGATGGATCAGAGGTAGAATTTGAGAGACTGGACGAATATTTTGGGTACACTTATCGATCACGATCAGACATGTAAGGCAGAATTCCGTTATTACAGGGTGATATGAACCGACTTTGAATATAATTTTTTGATATTTTTGATTTTCATTTATAGCACATGGTGCGGAAAGTTTTTCAAAGAGAAATAATTTTTTTGTTATATGCACCTTCATTTTTTTGTTGACCGTTTCAGTTTTCTTTGAGTTCTTTTTCCGATTTCAAAATGGTTTGCACGAAGTTGAAATCGTGGGGAGGCAGTGAAACAGTCTCAAATTCATCGCCTTATAAATGAACCAGTCCGTCCCTGTCGTGACGAATGAAATAGATGCAGTGTTATACTGCGGAAATTTTCTTTTAATATATCCCACGATATGTGGTGATAATATATTTTTCGTTTGCCGTTCAAATACCAAGAAAGAATACGCTGTGTGTGTGTTTCGGCTGGTATCAAAAGAATTTAATGACTTTCTGAGACATAAAGACTAGGAAATATTTATGTTACAGTTCAAATGTTGATATAATAAATTCTTTAAGCGTTGATAAAATCGTCGAGTGCTTGATTTCTCAAAAATGACCGTTATAATTGACTCAGCGATTTCGATGAGAAACAGAGATCTGTTTATGGAAAATAAGCATTTTTCTATTGGCTAAGAAGAAGAGTCATAGCATCTGTGGGATGTCTGATTATCATTTTCTCGCTATCTTATTGGCAGAAAAATGTTTGGGTAATTATTATTGGACAAAATATTCGATGGTTACCGGAATGGGAGGTGAATTCTGCTGCTAGAGAGAAAATATTCTTGTCCGGAATTAGGACAGGAGGTCAATTAAGTTTCAGCGGACATGCAGCGAACAAGTCCAATTTTTGTTGTCTGTGCCAAAGTGAGGCTCAGATGGAATCTTGAAAAATTCTGTAGTGCAAGTCGCAAGTGCGATGTGTTTGTTATAGATACCATACCGTTGATGAAAAGTGTCACTAATAATCAAAATAAGCAGTTACTTTTTTTAAATATAAAACAAGACTATGGAATTTCATCTTTCGTATAAAAAAGAACAAGTTGTGCAATAGTACTGTAGATTCGAAATTGTAAAGTGTAAGTGAAGTTCGCCGTACCAGCTCCAGCGAGCTATACCAGTCCAGCAGCCCACAGAACAATCACCGCAGGTCATCATCAGGTATATGTAACAAACTGTTTATTTCTTTGTAAAAGGTATAAAATTTTTTTATTAAAAATCCCTTAAAAGGGCTACATCACAACAAAACGTTTTCGATTTTTATAAAAAATCATCATCAGTGTTCGATCTAAAAATAAGTATAACCGATTTAATGAATATAAAGTTATTATTTAAATTTTGACAAAGGTTAGAGCAAGTTGGTTATACTTACAAACTGGATGCTAGCTGAGCCACAAAAGAAAAATATCTGGGTAAAAACCCTTTACATAAAATATAGATGCCTTAAAAGTGCATACTTCAAGAAAAAGGCCTGTGATGGTCACATGGCAAACAGGATAATGCCCTAAGGTAAGGTATACAGGTTTCCCAACACGTGGGATCCAAATTGAGTTGATCACATTTCAATGACTTAATGGCAACTGAATGCGAAATGAGTGATGTTTCTGAAAGGTGTCAAAAGACAGATGGACAACGTGACGTGGAATTTACCCTGTATTACGACAGCCAACTAATTGTTAGTAAAATATTTAATGAAAATTTACATAGTAATAACAAACATCAACAAAGTTGTGGCTATAATTACATTTAAGTAAGTACCTTGAATATGTAAGATGAACGTAAAGTATGAAATGATTTTTATAATGAGAAATAGCCAGAATCTATGCAGCCATCTATACATGTTCCTATTCAAATTGAAGTAAGTCCAACTGTGCTGTTGAAAATTTGATTTACTATGAATTAAAAGGAGTGTTTGGTTTAATTGTACCAATGGCAGAGTAAATTAGAGAGTCTGTGGTAAATGAAAGTCTGATATTAAAGTAGTGTTGAAATTAAGATAAGTTGTATGAGTCACAGGAGGAAACTGATATGATATAATGATATGTGAATTAATTGGTTAAGGTACCTGAGTGTTGATATTGGAAGTGAAGAAGAATATCAATTGAACTAATAACCTGGCAAAAGTATGAGGTCCTTTTATGTAACATAAGCATCTAGGGCTAAACATGTTTATGAAATAGGGATTTTTTCTATTTTTTATTTTTTTATACCAAGTTATCGAGTTGAATTGAAAAGGTTTAAAACTGGATGGATGTATGAAGGTGTATTGGAAAACAAGCAATATGTGTAAAATTAGAAGGTAGTGAATAATTTGTGATTTGATATCAGAATTGTTTACTGTAATGAGGTGTGATGAAAAAGGCTGGGCGCCCCAGAAACCAGACCCCACATCCTATGGATAAGAGAGTGGAAGAATTAGTATAAAAACCTTTTATAAATATTTTTCTGAAGTTTAGTTGGACCTATAACGAAAACCTGATCAAATGGCAATAAGTTACGAAATTGGGTGGAAGAGATCAAATAGTGTTAGAGTTGTGACTGGTCGATTTAGTAAAAACTGTGGAAAAAGTTAAAGTAGATTATTTTGGAAGACTAGTAGAAGTTAAGGGATAATGAGTTGATGTTAGAAATGTCATCTGTTAAATAAGTAAATATGGAGGAAAAGTTAATATAAATGAAAAAAGAGTTTGAAAACAGCAAAGAAGTTTGGAAATTTAGGTTAAGAAAAAAGTTGACGATGTAAGGGATTGAAGTCACGATTGAAAGACACATGGCGGTTAACACAGTTAGGGCTACTTTGCTTTTCTCTAATTATTTCCAAGTCCTCGTATAGGTCCAGTCTTAAGAAATTCTTTTGAGGTATGTTGTGTATTAGAGAAACATTTTCCGGAATGTTAAGAGTATGACTGTTTTGTTTTAAATGTTGAGAAAAGGTGGAAGTGTTCTCTCTTTTTGTGTGTTCAAGGGAACGAGATGCTAGTGACCTACAAGTTCTTCCTATGTACGTAGCATCACAGTCAGAGCATTGAAGTTTATAAACCCCACTACGATTCATGTAGTTGATAGGGTCTTTGGAGTTGGAAAGACATTGTCTTAAATTATTGGAAACTTTAAAAGAGATGTGTATGTTGTCAACTGATCTCTTGATAATATTACTGATATCACCGGAAAGGCTCTCTTGATGGAAAGGTAATGAAGCATAAATGGGTCTGGTGGTCAGATCCCTGGGAAACGCAGCCTCCCTCAGAACCCTCAGTTGTCTCTTATGAAGGAGTTTGTTTATAAGGTTTGGTTTGTAACCGTTATTGAAAGCAATTTGTTTGATAGTGTTAAGTTCTTTAGTGTAGTTAGATTGAGATAGGGGGATGGATTCTAGACGGTGTATGTAACTATGGAAGGCAGAGTATTTATGTGACATTGGATGGTTTGAAGACAAGGGTATGACATGATCAGTCTGTGTTGGTTTCCTATAAATACTAAAATCGAAGTGGTCATTCAATCTGGTGATGGTGAGGTCGAGAAAGTTAATTGAATTGGATGATTCAAGTTCCATAGTGAACTTAATGTTGGGGTGGATTTGATTAATTTTAGAAAGCAATAGCTCAGCTGATGTGGAGGGTCCTGTTAAGAAAACTAGACAATCATCTACTTATCGAAACCAGTGTAGAATTTCAGGATTTTTCATAATCTGTGTGGATTCTAAATGATCCATAAATATATCAGCTAAGAGAGGAGATAGACAACTACCCATAGCTAGGCCATCAGGTTGCCTGTAATATGTATTATTAAATACAAAGAAATCTTGAGATAAGCAAAATTGTAATAATTGGATGATTGAATTGGTAGTAGACATAGTAATGGAGCCGGCTCTAAGAAGAGAATGTACCAGATTAATAGTTTCTTGTTTGGGGACTGAAGTAAAAAGGTTGCTGACATCGAATGAAAGCATAGTAATGTTGGGATGAAGATTAATTTGTTGAAGTTTATTGACTAGATGATTGGTGTTTTTGACTGAGAAACGAGGGGAAAAATTCGTCATAGTGTTGATAAAGTTAAGTATGAATTTAGAAAGGATTGACACTGGAGTGTTTATGAAACTAACCACTGGACGAATTGGAATACTCTCTTTGTGTATCTTAGGTAAACCATACAGTCTGGGTGTCAAAGGGTTGCTGGGTGTTTTGTAATAAGGTGCATCATGTTCTGAAAAAAATTCTGTGAAAGGTTTGAGGTTGTCTTTAAGTTTGTTTATGAACTTTTTGGAAGGATCCTCATGAAGTAGAGTGAAATTATTATCAGATAGAAAAGTAGTGACTTTTTCATGATAAAGATTTTGGTCTAGAATCACTAAACAATTTCCTTTGTCTGCTTTACTTATGATAAGATTGTTGGATTTGACTTTGTTTTTAATAGATTTCAGGGTGTTGAGGTGGTCTAAACGTTTCTTATCTGAAAGTGAAGGAAAAGAAGAGGTGAAGTAAGTGTTTTGAGAAGTAGGTGGTAGATTGAATGAGGATGTATTATTAGGATTATTTGATGAGATATATGCATTAGATAAGTTAGAAGAAGTAGCAGATGGAATATATTTATTTTTGAATTTATTGATAGTTTTGTAACATGAGTTTCTAATTGAAGTTTTTTGATTTAATGGGACATAAAGATTTTGTATGATGATATCTAGCTCAATGGATAGACTTTGAAGGTCCTTTTCAGAAATCTTTCTAGGAATGGAGTATTTTAGTCCTAGATTAAGAAGTTCTAGTTCATTTTTGTTAAAGACAACAGATGAAAGGCAAAAAAAAACCTTTCATCTGTTGTCTTTAACAAAAATGAACTAGAACTTCTTAATCTAGGACTAAAATACTCCATTCCTAGAAAGGTTTCTGAAAAGGACCTTCAAAGTCTATCCATTGAGCTAGATATCATCATACAAAATCTTTCTGTCCCATTAAATCAAAAAACTTCAATTAGAAACTCATGTTACAAAACTATCAATAAATTCAAAAATAAATATATTCCATCTGCTACTTCTTCTAACTTATCTAATGCATATATCTCATCAAATAATCCTAATAATACATCCTCATTCAATATACCACCTACTTCTCAAAACACTTACTTCACCTCTGCTTTTCCTTCACTTTCAGATAAGAAACGTTTAGACCACCTCAACACCCTGAAATCTATTAAAAACAAAGTCAAATCCAACAATCTTATCATAAGTAAAGCAGACAAAGGAAATTGTTTAGTGACTCTAGACCAAAATCTTTATCATGAAAAGTCACTACTTTTCTATCTGATAATAATTTCACTCTACTTCATGAGGATCCTTCCAAAAAGTTCATAAACAAACTTAAAGACAACCTCAAACCTTTCACAGAATTTTTTTCAGAACATGATGCAAAATGTTGTTGAACAACAGTGTTTATTACAAAACACCCAGCAACCCTTTGACACCCAGACTGTATGGTTTACCTAAGATACACAAAGAGGGTATTCCAATTCGTCCAGTGGTTAGTTTCATAAACACTCCAGTGTCAATCCTTTCTAAATTCATACTTAACCTTATCAACACTATGACGAATTTTTCCCCTCGTTTCTCAGTCAAAAACACCAATCATCCAATAAACTTCAACAAATTAATCTTCATCCCAACATTACTATGCTTTCATTCGATGTCAGCAACTTTTTTACTTCAGTCCCCAATCAAGAAACTATTAATCTGGTACATTCTCTTCTTAGAGCCAGCTCCATTACTATGTCTACTACCAATTCAATCATCCAATTATTACAATTTTGCTTATCTCAAGATTTCTTTGTATTTAATAATACATATTACAGGCAACCTGATGGCCTAGCTATGGGTAGTTGTCTATCTCCTCTCTTAGCTGATATATTTATGGATCATTTAGAATCCACACAGATTATGAAAAATCCTGAAATTCTACACTGGTTTCGATACGTAGATGATTGTCTAGTTTTCTTAACAGGACCCTCCACATCAGCTGAGCTATTGCTTTCTAAAATTAATCAAATCCACCCCAACATTAAGTTCACTATGGAACTTGAATCATCCAATTCAATTAACTTTCTCGACCTCACCATCACCAGATTGAATGACCACTTCGATTTTAGTATTTATAGGAAACCAACACAGACTGATCATGTCATACCCTTGTCTTCAAACCATCCAATGTCACATAAATACTCTGCCTTCCATAGTTACATACACCGTCTAGAAACCATCCCCTATCTCAATCTAACTACACTAAAGAACTTAACACTATCAAACAAATTGCTTTCAATAACGGTTACGAACCAAACCTTATAACCAAACTCCTTCATAAGAGACAACTGAGGGTTCTGAGGGTGGCTGCGTTTCCCAGGGATCTGACCACCAGACCCATTTATGCTTCATTACCTTTCCATCAAGAGAGCCTTTCCGGTGATATCAGTAATATTATCAAGAGATCAGTTGACAACATACACATCTCTTTTAAAGTTTTCAATAATTTAGGACAATGTCTTTCCAACTCCAAAGACCCTATCAACTACATGAATCGTAGTGGGGTTTATAAACTTCAATGCTCTGACTGTGATGCTACGTACATAGAAGAACTTGTAGGTCACTAGCATTTCGTTCCCTTGAACACACAAAAAGAGAGAACACTTCCACCTTTTCTCAACATTTAAAACAAAACAGTCATACTCTTAACATTCCGGAAAATGTTTCTCTAATACACAACATACCTCAAAAGAATTTCTTAAGACTGGACCTATACGAGGACTTGGAAATAATTAGAGAAAAGCAAAGTAGCCCTAACTGTGTTAACCGCCATGTGTCTTTCAATCGTGACTTCAATCCCTTACATCGTCAACTTTTTTCTTAACCTAAATTTCCAAACTTCTTTGCTATTTTCAAACTCTTTTTTCATTTATATTAACTTTTCCTCCATATTTGCTTATTTAACAGATGACATTTCTAACATCAACTCATTATCCCTTAACTTCTACTAGTCTTCCAAAATAATCTACTTTAACTTTTTCCACAGTTTTTACTAAATCGACCAGTCACAACTCTAACACTATTTGATCTCTTCCACCCAATTTCGTAACTTATTGCCATTTGATCAGGTTTTCGTTATAGGTCCAACTAAACTTCAGAAAAATATTTATAAAAGGTTTTTATACTAATTCTTCCACTCTCTTATCCATAGGATGTGGGGTCTGGTTTCTGGGGCGCCCAGCCTTTTTCATCACACCTCATTACAGTAAACAATTCTGATATCAAATCACAAATTATTCACTACCTTCTAATTTTACACATATTGCTTGTTTTCCAATACACCTTCATACATCCATCCAGTTTTAAACCTTTTCAATTCAACTCGATAACTTGGTATAAAAAAATAAAAAATAGAAAAAATCCCTATTTCATAAACATGTTTAGCCCTAGATGCTTATGTTACATAAAAGGACCTCATACTTTTGCCAGGTTATTAGTTCAATTGATATTCTTCTTCACTTCCAATATCAACACTCAGGTACCTTAACCAATTAATTCACATATCATTATATCATATCAGTTTCCTCCTGTGACTCATACAACTTATCTTAATTTCAACACTACTTTAATATCAGACTTTCATTTACCACAGACTCTCTAATTTACTCTGCCATTGGTACAATTAAACCAAACACTCCTTTTAATTCATAGTAAATCAAATTTTCAACAGCACAGTTGGACTTACTTCAATTTGAATAGGAACATGTATAGATGGCTGCATAGATTCTGGCTATTTCTCATTATAAAAATCATTTCATACTTTACGTTCATCTTACATATTCAAGGTACTTACTTAAATGTAATTATAGCCACAACTTTGTTGATGTTTGTTATTACTATGTAAATTTTCATTAAATATTTTACTAACAATTAGTTGGCTGTCGTAATACAGGGTAAATTCCACGTCACGTTGTCCATCTGTCTTTTGACACCTTTCAGAAACATCACTCATTTCGCATTCAGTTGCCATTAAGTCATTGAAATGTGATCAACTTAATTTGGATCCCACGTGTTGGGAAACCTGTATACCTTACCTTAGGGCATTATCCTGTTTGCCATGTGACCATCACAGGCCTTTTTCTTGAAGTATGCACTTTTAAGGCATCTATATTTTATGTAAAGGGTTTTTACCCAGATATTTTTCTTTTGTGGCTCAGCTAGCATCCAGTTTGTAAGTATAACCAACTTGCTCTAACCTTTGTCAAAATTTAAATAATAACTTTATATTCATTAAATCGGTTATACTTATTTTTAGATCGAACACTGATGATGATTTTTTATAAAAATCGAAAACGTTTTGTTGTGATGTAGCCCTTTTAAGGGATTTTTAATAAAAAAATTTTATACCTTTTACAGAGGATTTCTTTCCAATTTTGTGATTGATGGTATACAGCCAACTACAGGAAAACTTTTTCTTTTCCTTATGGATTTTATTATTAATTTCTTTTCTTTATAACAAATATTATTTCAAAAACTCACTCCTTAAATTCTCTGAGGCTGTAGCTACCGGGGTATTACAAAAAGTTATGTAGCACGAATTTTGCCAAGCCTATGATCTAACATTAATGTCTTAAGTATATTACTTTTATATTTATTTAATTTGTCGTGCTTCATGTTGGGCATCAGACATTGGAAGCAGACAGCTAAGAACAGAAAACGATGGAAATTATCCATCCAGCAATGGGCTTAAAAGGACTGTTAACGCTATAAATACATACAAATACTTAATCGAATTCTATTCAACTTAATATAAAAATAGAAAAAATCTTTCTAACTATTCAATGTATTTTAGTAGAATGATGTTTAAAAGATAATATTTGTATTTCAACATTAAAACCCCCCACAAACAAAGAGATAGACACACTTTCTCTAAACTCAACTACACCCCGTGGACATATTTCTTCACACTTTGTGTTGAATAACAAACTCCACACAAACTTTCAGTGAATGGAAACAATTGCTCTTTTTACACCGTGGTGTTAATCCTTTTCATTAAAAGTTTGAAGAATTGCAAAGTCCAACTTTTCTACACCAGTTATTTCGCAAATCGGATTTACGTCAGATTTTTGAGATGGTCTTTTAGATACAAAAAAGGCTTATTCATAGATAGAACGGAAGTTGTCGAATTCAATGTGTATTCAAACAGTACATAACAGTTCTGGCGATTGTCTAGATTTGGAGATATCTTTATTGACGTGGCAAGTATTGTATATTAGTACAGAAAATTATGAATTTTATCAGTAATTACAGTTTAGGTAAACTTACGCCCGGTTTCCGAAAGGATGATCATCTCAAAAATTATGTAATCGACGATTAACAATAGATTAAATGCGTCAGAAACGTCAACCAAACTAGTTTTAACAACAGTCGATCACCTGACAAAAGATTAATCGTTAGTTAACAGCCGATCATGAGTGTTTTGAGTCTCCGAAAGGTCGATTAACCAGTTTCGCTTGTCAAATCGCGGTAAAAACGGACTGTTACCTAATCTGCGACTATCCGTCGATTAACGGGCTATTAATAGTTTTTTTTAGTTTTTTAATTACTGTAATTAACAAATACCGGGAAAAAATTGTCAAATAACACATATATAAATGATATAAATCATATTATTTAATAAAAATAAGATTTTTTTATGGAAGAAATAATTTAAAATATTTATTTAACTTGCAGAACATGGATATCTCGGACATTTTTTATATTTGATTATATACCTAATTTATATTTTTTTACTTTTAAAAATGTAAGATAACAAGGATGCTAGACTCATAGAGCTATTTTTTGAGAGGCCAGAGCTCCAAAAAGCAGACCATAATGATTATAGCTATGTAAATAAGAGAGAAAACGTGTGAGAAATTATAGCAGCTAACTTTGAAGACAATAAAACAGCCGGTAAATAAATTAAAAATAAATATAAAAAGTAAATATATACACCAAAAATAAAAATACGATTATAAAATATTATAGATCATAAATAAACTGTTTTATATCTCCAACTCTTGTCACATTACCTAGCCTCATTTTTAAAATGCTCTCGTTCAATTCTTGCTCCAAACAAAAGTGACAGTACGTAAGAGAGAATGCACCTTTAGAATCTAAAGATACAAGTTTGGATTTAGAGATTAATATAATTGAAATTTTGAAGGATAACAGCCAATTGTGACAGTATCGCTACCAAATCGTATGTCAGATCATCGATTACATGATCTATGATCATGCAATTTTACAATAATTGGCGTTTGAGAAACCTATCACAGCTTAACAGTTGATCAAATCTGACAGCCGATTAGATGATCGGAGATTTGAATAACGTTTCGGAAACCGGCTGTTATTATCTAGAACCAAATTTTTTTAAATCCATTCATTTATAATAATTTGTTTTTTTTTAATTTTCTTACACATTTCTTTTATAGAAGATAATAATTTTGTTGAAACGTCAATATAATTCGTCTGCATCTGCAGAATTTGAAATTGTCTCTTAAAAGAATGATTATGATTATGTAGAATCTACTTTTCTATTATTGAAAGCCTTTTGTGTTCTGCTATACATTTGTTAAAGGTTCTACCAGCTTGACCCATGCAAGTATTTGGGCAGTGATATTTTTGTGCCATTGTGAGAAGTGTTCGTCTGAAGACTTTCTATATCCATTTTTGGCCACTTTATAACTCCAAATGAGTATTTAATCACGGAACAGGCGTTATTATTATTATCCAGATTTAGCCATATGGCTCACACTCCCTCTAAGGCAGTGGTTCCCAACCTTTTTGTGCCATGTCCCACCTTAGCAATTTCAAAAATGTTTATGCCCCCCCTGTAACATACATAATTTTGAATATTAAAAAATTCAATTGTTTACATAGAAGATTAAATGATAGGTTTTAAGAAAAAATCACTAGGAAATTTTTAACGAAACAGTTAAGTAAATTTTCAAAAAATATATGTAATGAAAAACTCAAATTCAGATTCCAAACAATTTTAACATAGATTTTTCTATATGTATTAATTTGTTCTTTTAATTTAGTGAGATCCTTGCTCTTGATTCTCGATGCACAGAGATTTTATAATAGGTTCCAATTTGGTTAGTGTCGGTCTCAAGTGCCAACATTGTGGTATATTCAGCCGATTTCTATTTTACCAGTAATTCATTTACATCACTAAATCTACATTCAGCTAAATATGAAGATTTTTTTTTTTTGTAAGCATTTATTAACAATCAGAATTACATATTCTATAAGCTAATTTGATAACAAGTACAATAACATATATCAATGTATTAGTGTACACTAAAATGGCGTTATGAGGTACATCACCCAGCGGTTTCACCTCAGTTTCAGCGAAGATCTATGGGCCATAATCTTCGCAATCTTCTGTTGTTTAGTGGCTGTAGTAATGGTAATATTAATTGGTTGGGGTGGTCTTCCAATTTGTCGTGATGTCTGTTGGCTCTTTCTTGAATTACTGTGCTGACTAAAAATATGAAGATGAAATGATAGCTATAGTTTTCATGCACCTTTGGTTGAATTTGGGTATTCGATTTCTATTTTCCCACAAAGCCATGCCATCGCTCCTTTTATATTAAGTAAAGTTTTAATTGATGCATACTTTTGCAATTCTATGAGTTTTTCTTGATACTGCGTATTTCTTTCTTAGATAAATCCACTAAGATTGGCTGCATCATCCGTGTTGGAAAATCAAATTATATTAAATCAGAAAATCTTTCTTTTAAATCAGCCGATAGAATATGCAGATGATTGACAATAAGAAATTAAGCGGTATCAGTTACTTCACATTTTCGGTGCCAATTTGGTACTACTTACCCTTTCAGGGCACAGTTCAATAATTTAAGAAGCTAGTGGATTCTTTGTTATCACTGGATAACAAATCCAAATTTATACTTACACCCCTTTGAACAAACAACTAACATGCTTATAATTTTTTTATTTATTGATTGCAGGTAGTGAATAATTCATAATAAAAAAAATTTTTTTGGTGCCAATGAAACTGTTCAAAGTTTTTGTGGTTAATAGGTTTCTGACATAATATGGATAATGAAACCAGATATCTTCGATTTTACATCGACAAGAATTTTATTTGTTCTTTGAAGTTGCCTATTTAATACATTTACTTTTTCAATGATGTCTAAATAACTCACAAATATTTTACCATCGATTGTTAACAGATACTTAATTTCAGATGTGTGGCATAAAAAATCACTGATAGTATCAGACAGTTCCATAAATTTTTTCAAGCAGTTCTATTCAGATAGATGTCTTCAGGGCCGCGTTTAGGTCAAATGACGCCCTAGGCAATTCTCTAGTAGCCGCCCTTCAAACAGGTACCAATTTTGCGAAAAAAAAATGCAAGCAGAATTTTTTATTTAAATAAGAATGTTAGGTTCTTCAAATAATGTTTGGAAATGTGTTAAAAATATTCTTTATTTACCATCAGGCATAATATTACATATTACTATTATTTATAAGTATGTTTGAGCGTTTTGACCTGTGTCCAATGCATGCGTTTTAACGCATGATACGTAGAAATTGCCTGTTTGTGGGCGCGCCTACTTGTTCGATTTTTAAATGAGAGATGCATTGAAAACATTACTCAAGCACTATGTGTTTATAGCTTTGGTTCACAATAAAAAAAATTAATTTTTAGCAATGCAAATAATCAAAACCGGTATAATTTGACATGAACTTTCAAATGCGGTAAGCGGAATTGCTACTTTATTTTTTAATCAAAAGTTATTCGGGTTTAAAAATTGCAATTTTTCGATATTTTGAAAGTTCAACCCCGTTTATCTCGAAAACTATGCATCCTACGATAAAACTTGTAACAACATTTTTTGCTTAGAATGACGCAAAAATATAGAAAAAAGGTTTGTTTTGCTAAGAATCGCTGTTATGTAATTCCTCAAGTTCTTTGTTTATAACAATCTTATCGACATCCGGAACAACTGCTAATCAAAAAAATTCGTGTTTTGGATGTTTTAGGTTTTTTACTATACTTTTTACTATAAATTTAGGTTTGGTGTTAGCATTTTTTACTATATTAAATAATTTTTTATCTTTTATTAATACATTTTGATAGTATCACTTTTCTACTTTCATTTGACATACGCAGAATAATTGTTCTATCTTCATTATATTCTGTCATTTGTTATTACAAAACAAAAGTCTCTGGGATAAACAAATAGAATAACTTTTAGACTAATTAATGGATCTATCTCAAATTTTGAGGGTTTGTTATGTACCCCAATACCCAACTTTGTGTGAAACACTACAGTTCTAAGTTAGTTTTAGTAAAAGTTATTAATAAATAACGATTTTCAGTTATTTTGCAGTTTACGAAGCAACAAATTAACTTTTTGACTTTCAAAAATCGTCATTTTGAAGGTTTTTCAATGTTTTAAAAAAATAAATTTTCTAATTTTATGTCAACTATTTAGCTTTTTAATTGAGTGCAAAAATTGAAAAAAATCGCGTTGATTGCACTAAATTGATAATAATTAAAAAATGGACGCGATCTCTAGGCAGAAAACATGTATATTTTTATCCTATAGGTCAACAGTCAACAATAACTAAAAAAGTAGCCAGCTACTTCGATATTTCAGTGTTCCGAACATGGTCTATTTCTTGCTTATTTCTCTGGAGTATAATCTGTGCGACGACACGAACCTTATCTACTTGTAATAATACAGTTTGAAAATCCCAACTCTAACTCGATGTCCTACTGTAGACAATTCACATCTTTAGTTTCTGCAAAATAAGCAATATTGAAGTGTTCAATGGCCCACCGCCTTTGCCCAGCTGCCAGTGGCCTAATAATCACTAAATTTATGACTTCCCTCATTTTGAATAAATAGTGTTAAGATAACAGAATACTATGTTTGTTTTATTTTTGTTAGGAATGCAATTTGTTTGATTCTATTTAGAAATGAATTCCCACTTTTATTTCATTGATGGATGAACATTCATACTTGTTATTCGATTTTAATTTTTATATACAAATATTTTTTTGTACAGTATTTTTGCCGCCCTCTCACAATTTTCCGCCCTAGGCAACTGCCTATATTGCCTAATGGATAAAGCAGCCCTGGCTGTCTTACTTCAGTATGAAATAAAAGTCTCAGGTGGTCTTCATTTTGTTCTTCACAAAATAGCTTGAAGAGATGCTCACATTTGATATTAGATTTAATAGCATTAACACATTTTCTTACGGAATGTAGTATGTAGTATGTACTTCATATAGAACAGGCGAGATGTTTTTAGCTATCAAGTTTTCCCTATGAATAATACAATGCATAAGAATCATTTATGGATTCGCATCTTTCGTCAATTTTAAGTAAGCATTTTTCTTGCCCAATTTCCCATATTATTAGGAGCATCATCAGCAAAACAATATTTTATATTTTTCATTATTAGGCTTTCTAACCCTTTAGAGAACAAAATTTCTTCAACAAAATGAACTGTCTTAATATATCTTACGTAAGTTATCAATACTGCCTCACTGTATCTCAAAGTTGATTTATCCGTTTGCACTAAGAAATTTCTTGTTTTCAGCTTTTCAACAAGTTGTTTTTTAATATCTTCACCCATTTCGTCGATTCTTCTGCTAACAGTATTGTTACTGAGGCGTAGTTTTTACATTTTCGTCATCTTTTTCAAGAACCGTTTGAAGAAATGCTGATATTGACGTTTTTATTAAATTCTCTCCTGTAGTATGTTTTTTTCTTGTTTAAGCGATGAATAAAGATATTTGATAACTTGCCTCAAGAATACGATTATTACCTGAAGTATGAGCAGTAAATAGAGACTTAGAGTAATGTTTTTCACAGAAATCTAGAATTGCATTTAAATGGCCCATATCGTAAGGGTTAAAGTCATGTCGGGCCCATATTCGAATTGCCCCCCTTAACAATTAAAGTGGCTCCCTGTGGGGCGTGGGCTCCACGTTGGGAAACACTTCTCTAAGGGAAAAATTGAATCATCCCAGATACCTACGGTATCAAAAGTATTGAGCTCTGGTGGGACTCTTTCCCTGTTATCGAACCCTAGGTGACTTGGTATGCAGGTGTATCTCCCAAATATTTTCGTACACTTTTGGCCGTCGCGAGTAGTACATCTTTCTGCATGGTCTTATAAAGATGTTCATAGAGACTCAGCTTTTTTATGCTTTCCAGGAGGGTCTTCGGAATGATTCCAGTAGTAGCCATAATAATCGGTATTGTCTGGGAACTTTTCATTCTCCATTGTCTCCGTATTTGAATTTCCAGATCTCCGTACTTGGCGATCTTTTCAGTAAATTTGGTACGTAAATTATTGTTGTTAGAAATCGCCACATCAATGAGTGTTGTTTGTCTCGTTAATTTATTGACTAATTCCAGAACTGGTCTATTATGTGCCACTGTTTGGTCTGTGAGCACAGTGCGGTCCCAGTATAGCTTATAGGTGTCATTCTCAAGCATACTCTCAGGAATATATTGATAGTATGGGAGATGGTCCGTTTGTAGAAGTCCCAGTTTGATAGCTATCTCTTGATGAAGGATCTTTCCAACTGAGTCATGCTGTTCCTTGTATTCAGTTGCAGCAAATGCCTGGCAGCCCCCGGTAATATGTTAGATGGTTTCTTGTGCTTGACATCCATATCGGCATCTGTCGTTTTGAACCTGAGGGTCTTTGATGATATATTTCAGGTAATTTCTGGTTGGTATAACCTGATCCTGAATGGCCAGTAATGCACCTTCCGTTTCGGGGAACATCTTACCTGATGTCAACCAGTAGTTCGACGCTACATTGTCGACATAATCTTGGATGACCTGATTGGGATGCCCGAGCAGAGGTTTACCCATCCAGGTGCTTATTTTTTCGTCCTTAGTGAGGTGGTTTATGCGCATTTCTGGTTCCCTCAGTTTGATCGGTGTCAATTCCGTGGCAATGTCGTCCTCTCTACTGCACTTTTAGGATGGTGTTTTTGTGCCTTTGTGAGGTGTGCCCTTACTGTTAGCTGAAGATTTTCTGGGTCGGTTTTTGTCCACTTAACAATGCCAAATGAATAGCTAAGAGCGGAACATGCGTAGGTGTTTAGTACTTTAAACAAATTTCTGCTGTTGAGGTGTGAGCGAAGCAGCTGTTTTACCCTTCGTATAAACTCCGTTGTTATCTCTGTTTTCATTTGTTTATAGTCAATTTTCCGCGCTTGCTTTACTCCAAGATATTTATACATTTCGTTTTCACCCATGGCCTCGATGTTCTGGCCATTTTACATATTGAATCCTCCGGGCTGTACTTTTCCTCTCACTATATATAAAACACGGCACTTGTCTAGGCCGAAGGGCATACTAATATCATTAGAAAATGATTCTACACCGAGAGAAAAAAAATCTTGATATAAAGAAACTTTATTAATATTTAAGAAAGATCGACTTGGCATATTGCCTAAGAAAGATATCTTTGTATGTAAGATATAATTTTCTAAAATATTTCAAATAAATTCTACTATAGCCAAAGAAATATATCTTAAACATGATTGAACTATCACTTTCTGGCAAACTTCAAACCCATTTATCAGAAAGAAATTACACTTAATTTAATTAATTTTATTAGTCATAAAAATATATTTCCTACACATTACAAAACTATTCTTTCTGAGCAATAATATTTCTTAGTAAGGAATATTATTATTTTACTATTAATAATTAATGTATTTAATGTTAAGAAATATATTTCGCAGAGATAAACGTATATTTAGAGTTCAGTTAATATTTCTTGAAAATAAAGTGATATTACATGCGGGGAAATAAATCATTGTGTTAAGGTAAAATCAGTATTTATTAATAAAACAAGATATAAAACGTTATTATTACATACAAATATTTTCTCCACTCTTAAACCACTGGCTTCTACACAACAATAAAAGGATGGAGAGGAAAATCCAACTTCCTCAAAGTTTCCTTCTTTTGTTAATAGCACTTTGTATATCAGCAATTCACTAAAACAAAATCGTTATGTAGAAAGAGTAAACTTACTTTAATAATTTTTTTTATAAAGATATAGATATTTATTTTGACAAATTTGGGAAATACAAAAATGAAAAAGAAATACACGGCCCCACATAAGAACTATTAATACTAATAATAATCAATCATATTTAGTTCAAACATGGCATTATTTAACCTACACATCTTTGTTTATTTTTTTCTTTTTGTTAATGAAATATTAATTATTTATCTGTATAATATTAAGTCACACAATAAACATTGTTTAGCTAAAACAAGAGGGAAAATACAACCAATGTAAAACATTGAAGCAGACATAATAATATGTAATTTTCTTAATTTTTATAATCTAAAAGAGACAGCATACCTAATCATTAAGAAATTTTATTACGGGAAAGTATTATTAGTTTACATCTAAGTCATTTAATACATATTAACTAATTCACGGTTTTCGGCAATAACATTTCTTAACCATAAACATATATTTCTTTTAGACTAACTGATTTCTTTATCTCAAATAAATTAAGAGAAAACATCCTCAGCGTTGCACTTGCCATGTTTTATATAGCGTTGTATTGTATATTTTTATAGAAGACGATACATTCAAGAAACCAATTATAGTTGATACATAAGTATACACATTTTAAAAAGGTACTTACATGTATGAAGTTCTACCATTTCTGGAAGGCCCCGCAGTTGGTTAATAACTCTTGTCTTAATATTGTTCTGAAGCTATATATTATATCATTCTGTCCCAGCTTTAAATTGTGGCATATTTCCCAGTTAGAATAATAAGCTCCTTTATTTCAGAGTCGTCCAGTCATTATACCTAAAAAGCATATAAAGATACTATTATGTTTCTTTTTTAACCATTCGGATACGCAAAAATATTATTATTACATCTTAAATTACTCAATTTACTTTTATTTAATACCTATAATATCTACGTACCTTCAAAATATCCGTAAATTTTTAAAGAACACCAATAACTCCAAAATCCATCTATATGAACATGAACATATCACGCCATCTTGACAAACACTGACGACTAAATCATAAATAGTTAATCTGCGCAATTCTTTTGTGGAAGAAAATCTCTTTGCAAGTAACATTTCGGCATTAATGACAAATTTTTTATTTTATAACCACAGTTACTACAGAGGGTATTTCTGAAGAATTATTTCTTGTGGTTTAAAATATTTATTTGATTGCAAGAAAATTTCTTGTTCACAAATATAAATATGGATTAACTTAACATTATATTTCTTATACTGCAAAATATTTGTAGTTTTCAATTTAAGAAATAAAAACTTTAGGATAAGAAAATTAAATGTAACCATTAATGCATTTCTTAGTATTGAAGAAATTATCTGTAAGAAATTATTGAGTTGTGTTTAAAAAACTCGTTTCTTTATATGTGAACCGGTATGTTTAAGTTAATAGGATATGTTAACTTTTAAGAAATATTGCTCAAAGAAATCGGTGTTTTAGGAGAAAAGAAATTGTTCTGTCGGTGTACAGTTTTTAGTATCTCATCTAGTTGTTTTCGAGTGGAAGCCAGTAAATTCAAATATTATTATTATTTCAGATTTAGCCATACGGCTCTTACTTCCTTTAAGGGGAAAATTCACTCACCTTTGATACTTACGGTATCAAAAAAATGTAGCTCTGGTGGTGCTCTTTGGCTTTCAGCATGTCTATCTATAGAGATGTTCATTCAGACCCCACTATTTAATGTTTTCTAGAAGGTTATTGTTGTTAGTTATCGCCACATTAATTAGTATTGTTTGTCTTATGAATTTATTAACTAATATGAGATCTGTTCTATTATTACCCATTATACCCATGTTTGATATGCAGTCAGTTTAACTTGTAATTGTCATTCTCAATCATACTCTCATAACCCGGTCTGTATAGACATTTCAAATAACAAAAATTGCCGGAGAGCCAAATTTTGGTGGAGAGCTAGGGTATACCATAACAAATAAAGTTTAAAAAGTCCCCATCGATCCCATGTGTGCGTCAAAAGTTATTCGGGGTCAAAGGTCAAAATTTGATTATTTTTGGATTTTTTTCGAAAACGGTAAGCTTTATCAAAAAAAAACTTAAACCAAAGTTGTAGATCTTAAAATTCTCCACAAAAATAGTCCTTACTATTTTTTTTCTAAGAGTTGCCATTCCTGAGATATCGCGATTCAAAGAGTCACATTATACATGATATGCACACGTTTCCACACCACCTGTGAGGTAGTGTACTCGGCGCGTTTTTTTTTACCGTGGTTTCCCCTGTAGGCCTACTCCACTAACTGTTTTGACAATTTTAGGATAATTTAAGGAAACAATACCGGTCAAGTTCTAGATATTACCTTATTATTGATATTGATTATTGATATTGCTATTGATTATTAGGTTAACTATTGTTTTGATTTCTTTAGATATTTTAATCAGATTCATATTCTTGAAAGTCTACTTCAACAGTCAAGTCTTCTTCGATTTCATCTTCTTCCTCTTCCTCTTGCTGGATGTTCAAAAATTGTTCAAATGTGACTGAGTCATTGGTCTCTTCATTAAAATCACAGGAGTCTTCCTCTGTTGTACTAAACTGGACATTTGAGCAAGACTGACCTTGGCAGTTGGTACACACTAGAGAACACAGCAACCCGACTTTTTTACATCCACATTTGGCACTACAACCTTTTTTGCAATTGCAAAAAATAGTGTTAAGGAGTTTTTCTGGAGCAGGTGGGAGTAAGGTTTTAATCGGTTCCAGAGTATTATCTATTAATTTCCAACCCCAGTCTTCTGGATTCAGTTCATTGCCTAGTCATGTTTGAACTTGATAATATACTCGATACAAATGTTGAAAAGCAGATGCTGATGTTGGAGGAAGACATGATAGTTGTACTTGTTTCTTGTTTCGCGTATTTTTTACAAAAGTTAAGTATCGGTATTTATCAAGACAAATAATTTTTTTTGGAGCTCCATAAACCGCAAGAAGCTGAAAGAAAGCTGGAATGTTAACTGACAAATTAATAGCTGCGAATATTGAAGTGAAACAAGCTAAAAATTACGCAGATGTCCTTATAATTGAGACAGCAATTGAAAAATTTAAGGCAACAAACACAACAAATTGTAGTTGGTGAAGGTGTTGATTTGTTGGTACTGATTACTGCAAGGACTCCAGTAGATAAAGTTATTTATTTTCTGAAACCTGGAAGGGCTCAACAGCGAACAGAGATGTATTCTTCGAATAGTTTATCGGCTTATCCCAAATGCCAAAAGTACA